>NW_009731471.1:14300-14548 GCF_000703405.1 Apaloderma vittatum | reverse complement strand
CCCTGTCCTGACACGCCCAGCCTTGGCCAGGGGCGGGTCTCTCTTTGGAGCCGGCTGGCATTGGCTCTGTCGGACTCAGGGGAAGTTTCTAGCAGCTTGCAGAAGCCAACCCTAGAGCCTCCTCCCCGCCGAAATCTAGCCAGGCAAATGCAATACAGGGCAAGGTTTAAAGCTGTAGGGAGAAAAGAGTGAAACATAGAAGTCCTTGGCTGATAAAAGCCAGCTGTGAGTTTCAAGTGAAGACAATT
>NW_009731471.1:2972-14277 GCF_000703405.1 Apaloderma vittatum | reverse complement strand
CTCTCACAGAGCTGGGTGCAAGATGAGAACCCACTGTTATTTCAGTGTATCTTGTAGTTATGTCGTTTGCTTTGCTGATCAGTGTAAGCCACAAGTGCTGTGTGCGGGTATGTATTTCTGTTATAAATGTATTCTTGATTTTAAATGACATGTTTTTCAGGTGTTTGTTGGTAAAAGGAATTGTTTTGAATTAGTTACTTCAGAAAACTTGAGAGTGAAACTGTGTCAAATTTTTTGCAGAATAAATTCTGTCTGTAAGACAGTTTGGAAAAGTCACAAAAGTAATTGTATTATGCTTGCATTCTTAGTTGGCACTGGAATTGGTGACACAAAGTCATGTTCACACTTGAGTTGCATTTAATTTTGCAGGTATAAACCCCAGGGTAGATCTGTTTCTGATATGGTAAAGAATAGGAAAAATATCTGCAGCTTTTCATGTTTTTAAAATGCCGTTGAATTCACGTTGCTGTCTGCTACGCTTGGTATTTCAACAAAAATAGTAAGTGTGTAAGAGCGCTTACCTCATGGAAATTCTTTTATTTTAGTCCTTGAGCTAAGAGGCTCTGAATGTACAGTAACTGAATCACCTTGGGATTTTGTTTTTCCTTTGACAAAAATAATATGTATTAATTCTTCCTGCTTTCTTTTTTTTGTTGTTTTTTTGGTAAGTCTTTTATCAAGTTTTGAATTCAATAAGTAAATCCATGTGGCAAAGTAAGGAAATGGGTGATAAAGTCAAGTTACATGTACCCTCTAGGGCAAAAAACACCGCCTGAATTTTTTAAGTTCACAAGGGACAGATCTGTGATATTACTCTGGCTGTACTTGGAGCTAAGTCGTGCTACATAAAAATAATCCTTGTAGTCAAATTTTGGCATTTTATGTTTGCTATGTATGATTTCCAGTATCAGTCAAATATATTCTTTCTTGAAATCTGAGCTTTCTAGCAGCAAAAGAACTGAAGTTCTTCTGATAAATTAGTAAAGCTTCACAAGTGCAAGTGATCTCATTTCACAAGTGCAAGATCTCATTTTACATGGAGAAAAGGTTTTGCACATGTGTAATAATGGCCGTCACCAGAGGGCAATATTCATCCTGCCGTTTACACACCTGCTGGCAGCCGTGTGCTGCTCAGTCTGAAAGATGGAGCCCAATGGATGTGTCTGTGATTAAATTTATTGTATAGAGTGTTTGCAGGTAACATGTAATTTTGCCTTTTGTTTTCTAAGTGCAATACATTCCAAGCTGGAAAAAAATATGAAGGATTTTGGTTAAAGCAGCAGAAGAAATGTTGACTTGCTTAATTTAATTTTGGTCGACTTCCCAAGGAATGCTCTCTGAGTACTCAGAATAAATTGTGACTGCAAAACGTTTTTGATCATGCATCAACTTCTCCTTCAATGAAAGCACATTTTGAAAAATACCAATCAGCTCCTAAGATAAAGATAATACTGTAACAGCAAACAATGATCCTTTTTTTTACGTTTTTAAAAATATATTTATTTATTTTAAAGAACAAAACTCTCTTTACTTGACTTTAGTAGTGAAATATGCAGTACTACCTAAAGCAAATAACAGAAATACTTCTTGCATCATATCAGAAAGTATAGTCACTTAAAAGAGCTGAAAAGTAAAATCACTGAACAGAAAATTAGTTCGATTCTAGCTCAAACCACTATAGTACTCTATAGCAATTTAGATGAAGAACTCTTGAATATTCTTATAGCGTATTAACAAGGAAATAAACAACAAAATATGCATGTACGCAAAACCCCCAAACTTTGTCCATCAATTTCAAACTAGGGCAATTTTATTTTTTTTCTTTTACAACTGTGAACAATTTTTCAGTATAAAATTCTGTCAGCGCAGGCAGCCTTTAGGGAAGTGTTTTAATTATGTTTATCTCAACTAAGCAGAGAGGGAGGTTCATAAATCTTTACATATCTTGTATTTTGATTTAAGGTCAGATCACCTGGTTCGGCTATGAAAGTCCTCGTAGTTTCTGGGACTACATTCGAGTAGCTTGCCGAAAAGTCTCTCACAATTGCATCTGCAGTATTGAGAACATGGAGAATGTCGGTTCTTCTAGAGCCAAGGTAGGGAAGAAAAAGGTCAAATTGACTCTTTTATTACATTGTTTCTTCTGTGTAATCTATAGCTGACATTTTTGTACTCAGAAGAAAAACATGTTACTAAGCTTGTCCCATGAAATTTTTAATTGTTTTAAATAATTATTTTTCATAATGTACCTAGTAAATATTTATTTTTGAAAAAGCCACTTTTAAATCTGAATATGGTTCCTTTTAAATTTATTCAGTTGAATAAATCTCAAATTCTCTATTCAGTGAGTGTGTTGTATTACAAAATGATTGCATTCACATTTTCAAACTTAGATTTTGAAAGTGTAATATCTGAGGGAAGTTAAGTTCATGCAGGCATGCCTAACAAATATTATTTTAAAGTTGTGTAAATGTGATAAATTTTTCCCCTAACCTAAGTATCATTTTATTTTGTATGTAATTTATGCATTAATATAAAAGATGTGATTGTGCAGGAAGCCTTTAATAGATTTATTTGTTAATAAGAATCCTTTGTTTTAAGGGATCTCTATAAAAATATCCACGATTTCTGATTGTAGGTAAAATGGAAACATAAAGGAAATAATTTAAGGTGTTTATATGCCTATGATCTGAATAAGAATAAGCTTTCAACTGATCTATCATTAAATATTAACAGTGTGAGACAGTATAGACCAGCAACTTAAAAAAAATAAAAATAAAATACTATTGCACAAATATTTCAAGCTCTTTTTACTAGATTGGAGTATGTTTCAATAGCTTATATTTCTGTGTAAAGCAACCTTGGTTGATCATGGAGAACCTTCTGGCTTAGAATCATAAAGGTTGGAAAGGACCTTAAGATCAAGTCCAACCTACAGCCCTACACCCTAACTCTAAACCATCTCCTGAAGTGCCACATCCAGCTGTTTCTTAAACACGTCCAGGGATGGTGACTCCACCACCTCCCTCAGGAACCCATTCCAGTGCTTCACCACCCTTTCTGTGAAGAAGTTTTTCCTAATATCCAATCTAAACTTCCCCTGGTGCAACTTGAACCCCTTCCCTCTTGTCCTGTCACTGTTCACTAGGGAGGAGAGGCCAACACCCGTCTCACTGCAGCTGCCTTTCAGAGAGTTGTAGAGAGAAATAAGGTCTCTCCTCAGCCTCCTCTTCTCCAGCTGAACAGCCCCAGCTCCTTCAGCCTCTCAATCATTCTGGTTGCCCTTCTCTGTACCTTCTCCAGCAATACTTTCCCGATACTTCTCCAAATACTTTCCAGAAGACGACTCATGTTCTAGAATCTGATGATTGTATTGCTTATATTCAAGATTTATTTTACAAGTATTTCTAAATTCCAAGTTTTTAACAGATATGAATGTTTAATTTCAGGAGATAGTAAGATGCAAAGCTATTTTCTGAAACACTCTTATAAATAAATTAAAATTTTCTTTTCCTCTGCGGAGAACTCCACGCCAAATAGTAAGTGAAGAAGCTAATTTGTGCAGTGAGTGTGGAGAGAGGTGTTGAATTTTTAAAGGTGCATATGGGAGTACTTTGGATGCTCGTATCTGAAAAGGTTGGAGGCGTGTTGATGCAAATACCAGTGGTAAGCATCAGTTTTACTGGTGGTCCAAACGGGTGTCTGCTGTTAGTAAGGGTTTGCCAGTGCTAGTTGGCCCTTCTTTCCCTGGAGCTGCACAGGGTTCAGTTGTTACCTAAGCAGCAGCATCAGGCTTTGAGTTTCACTCGTGTTCTAAATGACAGCGGTGTAAAGGCAGCTATCCCTATAACTATCCTTCTAATTTTAGTGCACTCTGTGTTAAAGCTTTTGCTGTGTTGCCGGTATCTATAAAAGCTGGGGCACTTTTTTATTTGGCATCTGCCTACCTTTTTATAAATTTGGTTTCATTTAGGTCTATATAAATTAAAATTAGGATTATAATCTACTACAGGTGGTTTTGGGAGAATGTCTGCAGTGATATTCATACAATAAACACTAAATATATTAAGCAGAAAGATGCTACTTATGTAACTATTTGTAAGTTTATATGGGTTACAAGAAATGTTCCTGGTGCTCTCAAACTGGCAGTCATAGCTGTGGTAGCCATTTGAAATGTCTCTTTCTTCTAAACTACAGTCTTGTGCACTAGACCTGCAACATACATTCTGAAAGTTTTTGGATTTTGAAGCTATTGCTGTTATTTATACAACTGTTTGAATGAAGTTTTGCTTTTGGACTACAAATTTTTAGATTTGATTTCATTTTTAGATTTGATTTCATTCCTGTGTATTATGTGCACCTTCTGTAATGACATCTTTACTGAAGGGAAAATAAAAACAAATTACATAATAAAAATACATCACTGAGTTATGATTTCTTTTTAATTAATCCCACAAATATTTGAATTAACATAGTGAGTTAGTTCTTATTTAAATCACCTTGAGGGTAGGTTACTGTTGCTCTACTGTGGAACCAATTGACTGCTTCCAATACCATTGTCTTTAAAATTAAAATCTTTCTGCCCTGATATGCTACCACTTATGCACGTGAGCTTTTCAAAAGGTTGGTGTATATAATTAAAGCAAAATATTTTCCTTTTTTTTTTCCCCCCAAGCTTTGGAGAACTTTATTTCACAACAAAGTTTATTTGTAAGAATACATTTTCTATTTTCATTATTGCTGTAATGAAGTACATCTTAGCAACAGTTTCTGCTTAGTGGTAACTTTGTTAATCAGTTCATTTCTCCCAAATAAATCAATTCTATTCATTTTCAGATGTAAAATTGTTTTATTCAGTAAGATTTAAATATTCAATATCTGTTTGTTCTTGCAGGGTCGAGCCTGGATCAGAGTAGCACTTATGGAAAAGCATTTGTCTGAATACATTTCCACAGCTCTGAGAGACTTCAAAACAACCAGGTCTCTAAGACTTTTATTTTTACAATATTGGGCAAATGTTGCTTAAGTGAGGAATTAAGGTGGAACATTCACTTCCCACCCTGATTTGTATAGGAGAGAGTGTCACTAGTAAAAGCTGTAACCTAGTAAAAGATATCTAGAGTGGGTATCAACTGATTGGATTAAAATCCATGGATAAAACTGCAAAACTGAAACTCCCTTTGTGGGAATAAGTCTGGAATTCTTGGAAGGTCAGAAGAGAATAGCTCTCTGAAGAAGGAAGTAATTCTCAAATTGTAGTGTGATAAGGATAGAAGAAGTAATGTTCCTTCCAAAATTAGGAATTGTTGACAAACCCTAGAGACTCAGTAAAAAATATTTTTTATAGGAACTTTTCTTGAAGAAAGGAAGATAATTCCAGGAACCTTTAGAGAAACAGAGCAGAGCAGAATTAGTGATCAGGTGTGTCTAGAATGTACGAAAAATATGTAACAGATTTTTGTTATAACTTTTGATGGTAAAGGCTGTTATCAACCAGAATATGCTTTGTGATAGAAAATACTCTGGCAGTTTTGGAGTGGTTCCAGATAATGTGATAATTATATGATGCTTTATTGTGTAACAAATGTGTCTTGTAGATTTGTGAAAAAGTAAGCTAAACATGAACAAGTTGATAACATGTTGTGGTACCTTATGTTGAACTCTAAAAGTTTTAAACATACCAAATGGACTATTTAAACAATAAGAATTCCTCTGTAAGGACTTCTGTTCATTTAGAATATTATTTCTGTTTGTAATACTATTTGTCAACAGATCTTTATATACTTTGCAAATATTAAGGTGAGTTTGAGACACAGCTAGGTAAACATCCCATTTTATTGATGTTTCCGGACCTTTCATCTTCATTTTATCCAGATTTACTTGCATTTACAGCAGACAAGAAGCTCTTAAAACAAAGATTTCTGGAAAAGGTTTAGTCATGTTGCCTGAAACTGAAAAGTCACTTGTTTTTTTGAGGGGAGGATAAGGAGGAAGGGGAGGGGGGTCACAAACTGTGTAGTTAAGTAATACATTCTTTGTCCCTGTTTGGTAGTGTCTTTTGTTTGCTAGTGGAAAACAGTGATGTTATTTTATTAGCAATTGCAAATTTGTTTAATTGAACATGTTAATTTTGAATGTACTTGAATGTCCTTTTCATGGTGTAGCTTTTGGGAATAACCTTACTTGCATTTCAAACATAGTAAGTGCAAATTTTATTTTAAAGTAACATTTTGAATACATCTAATGGAAAAAAGTTGCAGTTCCAGATCTTGTTAGCATAGATTTCAGATCCACTAGCAGTAATGGACACACTCTCTTTTCCCATTTAGGATTTCAGATGCTTTCATGCTTTGCACCACTTATTTAGCATTTAAAGTTATGTATTGTTCAATATATTTAATAATTTTTGATATAAACTATAAATATCATATGTTGCATGTGTATATGGAATACAAGACTCATCTATCATAATGCTAGCTCTTTTTAAACTTCACTGTTTTTTTAGGTTCCTGATCTTAGTGCTAGTGCTTTAATGAAGCAGCACATTATTAGTGAGGGATCTGCATATTACACCTGGAAAGGGGTTGGATAAAGCACAGGCACACAATTGTTTTTCTAACAAATTTCTCAGCAGGACTCTTAAGTAGACTCTTCTGTTGTGAGATGTCAGCTGCATAGCACTGAAAGAATCTGTGAGTTTTCCAAGCCGGCTATTGTTTTGGCTGGATTACTGTAGCAGATTTAAGAAAACATTACTGCTGTCATGCTAAAGTTTGAGTCTCACTGTTACATGTATTCCCTGTCTTTTGAGTGTGATTGTTTCCTAGACACCATTTTATCAGATAAACTGAACACAGTACAGATTGGTACCTGGCAGTGATTTTACAAATGCCAGTGAAATGGTTTGTCATCTGCTTGTACTGGAAGCATTGCTTTTAGTTCACAAGTAACTACTGAATCATATAATGTTAGGAGTTGGAAGGGACCTCTAGAGATTGTTTAGTCCAACCCCCCTGCCAGAGCAGATGCCCTGGGGCAGGCCACACAGGAACACGTCCAGGCAGGTTTTGAAAGCCTCCAGAGAAGGAGACTCCACAACCTCTCTGGGCAGCCTGTGCCAGTGCTCCGTCACCCTCACAGTGAAGAAGTTTCTCCTCATGTTGAGGTGGAATTTCCTATGTTCTAACTTAAACCCATTATTTCTTGTTCTATTGCTGGGCACCACTGAGAAGCGATTGTCTCCTTTCCCTTGACACCCACCCCTCAGATATTTATATACGTTAATAAGGTACCCTCTCAGCTGTCTCCTTTCAAGGCTAAACAGCCCCAATTCTCTCAGTCTCTCTTAATAGGAGAGACATTCAAGTACCTTAATTGTAGCTCTTTGTTGGACTCTTTCCTATAGGTCCCTGTCTCTCTTGAATTGGGGAGCCCAAAACTGGACACAATATTCCAGGTGTGGTCTCAGCAGGGCAGAGCAGAGGGGGAGGCGAACCTTCCTAGACCTGCTGGACACACTTTTCTTAATGCACCCCAGGATCCCATTGGCCCTCTTGGTCACAAGGGCACATTGCCGTCCCATGGAAAACTTACTGTCCGCTAGAACTCCGAGGTCTTTCTCCATGGGTTTGCTTTCCAGTAGACCGCAAAGTCCATCCATAAGACCATAAAGTCCATCTGGAATCAGGCCATAAACTCCATCCCACTCAGTATTCTGTCTCAACCAGTGACCAATTTAATCTCCTGGTGCCCTTCCTGAAGTCAGAGAGTAGAGACCAGGGTCTGGGCATAATAGCCTCAGTGTTGGGTCTATAATCTCTGTCTTTCCAGAGGAAGTCTTCCAGATTTCTTGCTTCTACTGAGAACATCCAAGGTCTTGGACAACTCATTTCCTTACAGCAAATGGACATCTGTTATAAAACTGCAAAAGTGGGACTTTTGACAGTGTGCATTATAACACAGTTGTACCTTTGGAGCTGTGCTCCAAAATGTGTCTTTTCTGGATGTTTGCATTGCAGCCAACTTGAGTTCTCACTGAGCCATCCCAATATTTTCATGTAGTTCTTAAAACGGATGGAGGTTTTGGTACAGAAGTGTTGCTGGTATTTGAAAAATAAGTTACATTCAGTAACCTGACACTTCCTTGCAATCGTACACTGCTAGAATGTATAGGTGGACTGTCATCTTGGTTTCTGGTAAGGAACCTTTCAACCTTGCTGTTGGTACTGAACAGCTCTTGATTTCCCTCTTTACACATGTAATTCTTCGCTGAATTCTCATGACCTTTCTGCCTCTGCTGCTGCCAAGGTTCCTTTAACACAGAAATTAAAGTTGCATGCTACTTTGCTAAGCAGACCAAATGCCTTCTTTAGAAGGCCATGCATGGCGATGGTGGGTTCTATTTGCCTGCCCTGTGTATGGGACTTTTCTTTCTGGAATTAGCTTCTCTGGTAGCTGGGAGAAGAAAAAATGGGAGAAAATGGGGAAGTGGTGAGGAAATACGGATTTAAAAGGTGTTGCTTTGTTGGTCACTATCCTCAAGCAGTCTTCACAAGTCTGCATGTACCAGGGTATGTGAAGTGTATTTTGACATCAAGGCATGGAGTTTTAAAATTTTGACCAATAGGTGTTTTACTGTAAAAAAATGGTGTTAAGAAAACACTCCTTCAAATAATGAATATTTTAAATCTCAGAATAACTGGATGATGTATTGCATCTTCCCAGGATGCAGTATTTTAAGAAAAGTATGCTACCTGGTGTCAAGTATTAGGGCTGGGCCAGCCACTAAACAAATGGCAGATGCTCCCTACTAACCCCTCTCCCTCCCCAAAGGGGAAAGGAAAAGGGAATAAGGCAGAGAAACTTAAGGATTGGAAAACTGAAACAACTTTAATGAAGCAATTATGCTAGTAATAAAGGAAATAATAAAATCTATACAAAACCAATATCAAACATGACATCCTCCCAACCTCTTACTCCCCCACCCCACTCTGTGGCAATCACCACTGATGCTGCAGAGCAAGCAAAGTACCAGGAAGGTCCTAGGCTGGATTCTGCAACAGATGGGAACAGGATTCAGGAACCAGACTCAATGACCTCATCAGGACTAAGGACATGTCATGGTTCAAGCTGACTGCCCGGGCAGACCACAGAGAACCATGAGATCACTCCTTCCCTCCTCCCCCCACCCCCATCTCCACAGGGATGTGGAGGAAGAAAACTCAACCAAAAGAAAGCCTCAAGGATTGAGGTCAAGGACAGAGAGGGTAATAATCTACCATTTAGAAATGATTGGTAGGATAGTAAGAGGAACACATAAATAAATACAACGCAGTTTTAAATACACTGCCCACCACTGCCCACCATCTTCCTGGCTACTTCCTCCCCCACCATTGGTACAAGGGACGGGAGCTCCTCCTTGAGAAAGAGAGCTCCTCTCAGTTTCTCCTTCATGCAATGTGGTGTCCAGCTCACTGGAGGCAGTCCTCTTCCTCCTTGTGAGTCCATCAGGGCCACGGTTTGCTTTAGGCATGTCCCCCGCTGATGCTTGGGCTCTGCATGTACTGCTGCATCCTAGACGTTCTTGCCGCCATCGATCCCCCTACCTGACAGGCAATCACCTTCCTGCCATCTCAACCACCATGGGGCTCCAGGGAATCTTTCTGCTCCGGCAGTGTTTTCCCTCTCTTTGTGCTCCAGGATCCTCCTCCTCATCTTTCTTCTCCTCTCGCCTCCTCCAGCAGGAAAAGCCCCCCAACAGAAAGATGGGAGAGATCAAGATAGAATGAAACCAAAAGAGACAGAGAATAGTGGACTCGCTTCTTAAATACCTTGATCACAAGAGGCGCTGACTGGCCTGGCCCTGGCCTCAGGCAGGTCCAAATCCTACCTGGGAGTGGAGGAGACTCTCAAAGTTTCACAAGAATCATCCCACACAGCTCCACTCCCTGCTTTCCAAAACCTTGCCGTACTAAAATCCAAACTTGCAGAAGAACACAGTCCTCCTTGGATGCTGGCCATTGAAGAAGAGGGCTTGACCCCTGTGATTTATACTAAACATGATGTATATGAAATGGAATACTGCTTTGGTCAATTTTGGGTCACCCGTCCTGTCTGCTTCTCCACAAAAGCGTGACTTTTTTACTTCCTCGCAATCCTTTTACTGGCAGAACTCCAGTGTGTTACACAAGATTTAGCAGTGACCTTGGTCACTATAGGACCAAGTATAAGCAAGAGCCTTTCTGCATCCCAATCCCTGATAGCAACTAGGAACACCAGGTGTTATCATTTATAGTAGCAGCCACTGTCTGCAAAACCACGCTGTTAACTTCAGAAAGTGCAGTCTCTTAGAAGAGACTAAGCTGAAGAATAACACCACTGAACAGAATTGGTTCTGGTTTAGCTCAGACCAGGATGCCTGGAAAATACCTGATTTGTGAAAATGTCTTTTAAACAAATAATCAACTACTAGCAGTGAAGAGTGAAAAGGGCCTGCAAGTACAATTGTGAGACAGAACCTTTTTTTATGTAACAGAATGGTTATTGGCTTTTTTATGTATGTGACACAAATTATGAGTATACAAAGTATAAGCTATCTTCATAATTATTTTGCATTTGTTTCCATCCTGTTCTACTACAGGATTCTTAGGGCTTATATTGTATATTGTATATTCTTTTTGCTTCTGTTTAAACTCTAAGATTGTGCTATTTTATGCTGTGCAGCCTGTTGATTTACTTTATTTCAAATGACATATGAATGCCCCTGGGGGTCACATAAGTTGTTTTTCTTTACCTGCATTTCTTCAGTTTTCTGTTAACTATAAAAAGCATTACTAATATTATTGTTATTACTATTATTATTATTATTGAAAAAACAGTATTAACTGAACTAATGTCTTCTTTATTGAAGGAGATTTTATGAGGATGGAGCAATTGTTCTTGGTGAAGAGGCCAATATGCTTGCTGGTATGCTGTTGGGACTGAATGCAATTGATTTCAGGTATTATATTTGCATTCTTCATAACAAAACACTCAGGGAAAGTATTTATAAAGCAGTGCATTATGGAAACCATTGTAGATGTTCTTGATAGTTTGAGAGACAAAACTTAGGCAGGCAAGAAGGAGGGGAGAGAGATTGAATGGCTCTTCTATATAAGAACAAAATTCTGGCATAGTTTATATAGCTGCTTGATTACACAGTCTTTCTTTCAAGTATCAAAATCCTAAAAGCAATCAGAAGTATAATTGCAGAAGATATATCAAGCCTATTAAGTGGTTTACAGGCAATTGAATCTTTTAAAGTTAT
>NW_009731471.1:0-2941 GCF_000703405.1 Apaloderma vittatum | reverse complement strand
TAGGGAAAATTGTGTGATTAAGTACATAGCTATGCTGTGGTACTAAATGACAACATTGCAACTGCATATGTAGAAGGTGTAGGTATCTTTAACCTTAGGACTTCTATATTTTAAAAGCTTAACCTACAAATGACTGTTTAATATTTATCTGTGTCACAACTAACTGCAGCTGAACTGCAAAGTATCATCAGATACATGAATTTATTTTTGCAATCTCTAGACTTTTGTGTGCTTTGTTATATGATTAATTCTGTGGTTTGGGGTAATGAAGGTGCAAGTACACCCCAGATAATAGAAAAAAAATAGACCTTTATGTGTGTGTATGTGTATATACACATAAATAACCCCTCAAATATCAGCAAGGCATAAAGGTCAAACCTGGCTAATGCAAGGCCCTGTTAATATGCCTGTTTGGGCCCACTTAGCCTCATACAGACACACTGGGGAAGGGTTTTGTAATACCACATAGAGAAAAGGAGAGTGATAATGCTTTTCTCCAGTCTCCTGGCAGTCAGTCTTACTGTTTATTCTGCAGTAGCATTAATACTTGTCACAAACCAGTTTAAGAGAGAAACTGACAGAAAATAGCGCATAGGCTCACTGGGTGCACTGAGTGTTTGTTGCCAAAAGGCCTTTAGAGATTTCCTCCTGCTTACATACCCTTATACCAGTTTTGAGGCTTGAAGGACCCTTCTGTTAGCAAACTTAACTTGTAAAAAAGTGAAAAAACATACCCAGTAAGAAGACAAGATAGTGGAGTTTTTTGTTAGCTGGCTTGGTTCACAGAAGCATCCTACTAGTGTCAGAGATGACGGGACCATAAGACTCAGAGAAGAGAAGGAATAAAAAGGATTGAGTAATGTCTTCCCTATCTGTTGGCAGTGAGCACTTAGTTCAGCTGCCTGTGGAACTGCGACTGGATGCTGAAGAGCTAAAAAACCCTAAAACTTCAAGTCTTGATGGCTGAACTTAGCTTTTTATGGAGTCAGATAAGTGCTGATACCACTGTAAAGAGTGGAAAGGAATGTCTCGTTGGGACTTAAAAATAAAAATATAAAATATTTTAAAAAAAGAAAATGGGGAGGGAGGGGCTGAAAACATGGGATACCTTCTTTTGCCAGCATTCAGGCACTAGATTGGCTTAACTGCATCCTCAGCATATGTTCTAGGGGAATGGAAGTGAGCTACAGAATGATAAGAGGGCTAGCCTTATGTGCTGAAAATTCAAATCTTACCAGATATTATGAGTCTAAGTATTACACTGTGAAATTAAACTGCTTCTGTAGTAGCACTATAGCTAATAGGACTATAACTATACATGAATAAGAAGCATAGCAAGAGCAGATCAGCAGTACGTAAATCCTTCCACAAGTAATCAATTGACTTGCCTAAGCCTCAGCAGTGCACGCTGCTGATATGAGAGCTTAGTTGTATGAGTGTGCTTGTTCTTTCTTTGTCCCCGACTTCTAATACAAGCATATTTATAGGTATCTGTTAACGGTATGCAGAGTAATGATTGATTCTTTTTGGAGACATGTAAGGTTTTGTCAATGCAACTTTTAAGTCTAGAAATTTTGTGGGCCAAATAAGAACATAGTGCTACGGGAGCGTTTTTACTGTGCCACATATAATTTGTGGTATTGTGGTCTGAATGGCCAAGAAGCTATAGCCGTTCTTTGCATGTTATACTTGTGACAGTTCTTTTTCAGTTCAAACAATCTCTTATAAATGTTGACTGGCTTATCTATGCGGAACTGTAAGTGAGACTTTGGGGTAGAGGTGCAGGAACCCAAGTGAGAACAGAACCTAAGTAATTTTTTCCCGTACATAGTAATGTAGAATGATGTATCTACTTAAAATAATTGTGGCTTTGCAAGGGTGGTTTTTTTGTTGTTTTCTTTGCTTATCTTAGAGAAAAAAAGAATACACTTCTGATGTAGTTCTCAAATACCACTTAAGTGAGTGCCTTGTCAAAAATGGCACTTTGCAATTAAGTTAGCAAAAGCTATGTTTTACTAGAATCTATTTTTTAATGACAGAGATAGAAGTGAGGAATATGAACCTTGTGGAAACATGATTCATTTTGTCGCTTTTCTGATAATTAAACTCAATTCAAATACAATCTTTTATATCCAGTACAAAAATACAGTGCAGATGAGAAAACACTACAGCCATTTAAGAACATTTTCTGAAAGTTAATTTCATTAGTGTTCCTCATCTTCTTGCAGCCCAACACCAGAAAGTATCTGAAAGGAGAAAGATTCTGAAATAAAATTGAGAACTGATTTGTAGTATTATTTTTTTTACTTAAAGTTAGTGGGATGGTTATATAAGCACTCTGCAAACACATTAAATGAGCTTAAATACTGAAGATTCCAAGCTCATCCATAGCTCTTTTGTTTCTCTTGCTTTATCGAGCTTTCCTTTTCCTGTTTTTGTCTTGCAGTCCATCTATGTTTTCAGAATAAAAGTGAATAGTTAAAAATCAGAGTTTATACCACTTGCCCTTATCTATTCCCTGATTATGTGGAATTTCTGTTTGTTTGGGTGTTCATAATCCTATAATATGCTCAGTGACTCTCATTTCATATTAAATACTCTAGCTTGGCTGAGTATTTCACTGTTAGATGTTCTAGGCCTTTCTTATTATCAAAAAATTAAGAAAAATAAAATTTCGCACTGCTAAAGTTCCACTATCACTATAACTTAATTTTCTTGCTGTAATCTTATTATTGTTTCTCTGTTTTATCAGTTTTTGTCTGAAGGGTGAGAGACTGGATGGCAGCTTTCCAGCTGTCATAGATTATACACCATACCTGAAGTACACCCAAAGGTACTTTTTATCTTTACAGTTTTTTTCGTTTATTTCATTGTCAAAACTTTACTTCACACTGAGCCTCTTACTTTTTATTTCATATTGTCTTGGTTTAGAAGACAGGGG
>NW_009731470.1:0-20728 GCF_000703405.1 Apaloderma vittatum | reverse complement strand
TGTTAGAGGCCGGCCCAGCCCTAACCCACAATGACCACCAAGACATAGAGTGAAAAAAGTGGCACTCCACAAAAGAGAGGAGCTATCACCATTAGCACAAGGACTTCCCTCTCAGAAACTTTGTGATAGAAGCAGACTGCACAAAGCTGCCCACCCCAGCAAGACAAAGTTGTGCAAGCAGCCCTTAGACCACAGGTTGACACAGGTCTTACTGACACTGGCAGCACCACTGGGTCATTTGCACACAGATGATCTGGGCCTGGCAGCATATTAGGGACTAAGGCTTTTGTTAGGCTCTGCCACAAAGATCTCTTTGTTTGAAAGTGTGTTTGAGCAAGTCCAGTTTGTCAGAAACTGATGTAACTCTGTAACTAGATAATATAGTCTCTTCTCCATATCCAGTCACCACACTGCCTTGCATCATTGTGGAGAAGACTGTCTTTTCAACAAAATATCATGGAAGGTGAGCAACTTCAGGGGGACTTAAAAAAACCACTAGGAACAGCTTGCGAACTCCTAACATTCAAATGTCTTACAGCAGATCCTCCAAATCCAGAAATCTTGTGAACATGTCATGGTTTTTTATTGTGTTCACGTGGGTGGAGAAGGTAGAACAGTCAGTATATTGCTGTATTTAGTTTCATGTATTCAGATTTTCTCTCTTAGACACATGCACAAATATACACCTTTCACAGCTTCAGTGATATAAAACGACATGAGTTTTGCCAGGTTTCACAAACATTTGTCCTGGGAAACACAGTATTTTTACTTCTTGCAAGTGCTCCCACCAAGCAGAATATCCCAGTAGATCTGCAATGGCACCTCACCTGAGAAAGATACATCTGCAGCATTTCTCAAAATACAACTCAGTGAAGTGTCCCCTCCATAATGTAAAAGACATAACTCTCACTAATCAGCATACTTTCTTAAAAGTACAGTCCAAATGACATGAATCAGCATCTGAATGCTATTCCAGATTCAAAATTCAGAATAAAAAGTGACTCCCACTTTAAAAGAGTAGGTTGAGAGGACAAGAGGGACCTGGACAATCTGAAGAAGTGGATCTGTGTGAACATTATGAGGTTCAACAAGGTCAAATGCAGGGTCCTGCACCTCATTGTCAGTACAGGCTGGGGAATAACGTGCTAGAGAGCAGCCCTGCAGAGAGGGACTTGGAAGTGTTAGTGGACAAAAACTGGACATGAGCCACCAATGTGTGCTTGCAGGCCAGAAGGCCAATCTCATCCTGGGCTGCATCAAAAGAAATGTGGCCTCCAGGTCAAGGGAGGTGATTCTGCCTCTCTGCTCTGCTCTGGTGAGACCTCACCTGGAGTACTGGGTCGAGCTTGGTAGCCCTCAACACAAGAAGGACATGGACCTCTTGGACATGGATTAGATGTTAGGGCAAAGTTCTTTACTATGAGAGTGGTGAAACACTGGCACAGGTTGCCCAGAGAGGTAGTGGAAGATCCATCCCTGAAGATATTCAAGGTCGGGCTTGATGGGGTCTGAGCAACCTGGTCTAGTTAATGTCCCTGCTCAGTACAGGGAGATTGGGCTAGATGACTTTTAAAGATCCCTTCCAACCCAACACATTCTATGATTTTATGATGCTAAGAGAAGAGAAGGACATGGAAAGAAATAAAGAGAAACAGAAAAAAAATGGACATCTGTGCGTTAGCAAGGAGAATCAGTCTCTCATGGAATTGGAAGCTATTGGGACCTGCAGGAGCAAAGTTCAGGTGAACGCTCAAAGTCACATATTTCATGATTAATAATAGGATTTTCTGCTGTTAGACAGAGACATGTCAAATGCAGGTGACAGAGGAGGTGGAAATTCATGTGCGATTGGCCAAGCAAGAGAGAACTGTGAGCCAGAAATATCATGCAGATGTGAAAAAGGTCTGTCAGGGAGTATACTTCCAGTGGAGAATCACTAGTAAGTAACAGTGAAAATACTTTATTTGTGCCAATGGCTGGAGGCCTGGTTACCCCCTTTCCAGGCTGTCAGAGCCCTCCCTGACCACCCCAGTGGGCTGTGCCACTGCTCTCTTGCTCCTGGGGGCTGGGTCTTCTCCAGTGTGGGGTCAGTCCTGACATGATGCTGTGGGCTAACTTTGCTGGTTGGACTGCCATGGAAAGGGTTGCAAGGATCCTCATCGGAGCCTCAACCCATTGGCTCAGGAGCTGTGTTTAAGCTCCAACACTTGCCCTTGGTCCTTGCCTGAGCTACACTGTTGACCCTGACCTGTGGACTGACTTCTTGGTTTGACCTCAGATCTGTCTTATTGCTATGGATGTGTCTGCAATCACTAGACTGCATCTGACCCTGGTGACTGCCAGTGGATGTGCCCTTCTCACCTCTCTTTGGTGCTGTGGGACAGGAACCTTGCCAGGACCCTGCCTGCCCTGCCCTCACCCTCCCGGCTCCCCTGCCCTTTCTGTGTCCCAAAACAGGAAGACATAGTAAGCCTGGACCAGGTTCAGGGTGACAAGTGGAGCATAAGAAAGAATGAAGGGGCTTAGTTTGGTCAGCCTTGCAATACCACGGCTCAGCTGGAGCACAATTGCCTCAATAAGTATCTCCAAGCAGATAGAAAGAGGAACAAGCTAAATGAGGGTGTAATGTTAGCACAAAACCAAATATAACCTGGAAATGAGACACAGATTTCTTACCATCAAAGCAGTCCAGGTCTTGAAAAGCTGGCTAATCAGTGCAGAGGGAGTAGGCATGACAGCTTTCAGATGGAGCCCAAGGTGCTCACGGAAGAGATTACACAACACGGACAGCAAGGGCCAGATCCAAGGTCCCCTATATGCAATATCTACCAGAGGGCAGCAATGCTCAACACACTCCCAAGCCCAGCAGCAGGCTGGGAAAGGGGGAATACTTGCTGAGACCAAACTTTTCTTCTCACTTGCCTTTTCACCATAACGTTTGTCCCTTGCTTCCCTGCTTCCTTCTTTACACTGCATATTCCTGGCATTGTGACTCCACCACAGCTGGCTAAGAGAAAGAGGCAGAAGTATTCATTTATCTTTTTGGTGAGACTTTCCTTTGTTTTAAACCTTTCTGTCAACATTTAGTGCTACAATTCTCATTTTAGGTATGTCTGATTCATCCTTCACTTCTTTACCTACCAAATACTGAAGTTAATTACAGTCGGCATGCTCACTGCAATTGGCCATTTACTCTGCGCTCTTCCCTTATAGTGAGCTAAAGAGAAAGCCTGCATCCATATTTGAAATCCTCATTCGAATACTGCTTTCAGTCAAGCAGTTTAAAATTGCTTTTGGGGAGGGTGAGAAGAAGAGGGGGATTGGGGGAGTGTAGTCTTGTATTTGGTGGTTGCTACAGAACTGGAACAGCACAGGGAAGGAAGGGCCTGGTTTTTGCTATCCATAGTAGGGAATTTAATTTAAGGCTGATGTGTTGGTGGTTGGAAGTATGTATTAAACACCCAGATGCAAGAGAAATGGGTACAGAAAACAGCAAAATAAATACAGGATATTGGCTCATCTATTCAGAGGGCTGATTTCCCAAACCTGGCACATTGGGGATTCACTGCCTGCCCTGATTTTGTGTGTCACTGATTTGGCTAGGATCTAAACACAGAGCTTCACAGTTATTGAACCACTGTCCAAGACCCAGCCAAGGCTGAACACAAAGCAGGCCTGAACAAACCAGCAGGCAGACTACAAAGGAAAAGCAATTGTTCTGCTTAGCAGCAGCACTGTTTCTGCTATGCTTAGCATCAGAACAAGTTAATTTGGGAGCACAATCTTCTTAAAAGGAAATGCTGCTCAGTCTAGCATCCCTAGATTTCATGCAGCATGCTACCCTTTTCACCAAACATGAGCCACGGATGCTACTCAAGATGTAGCATCATGGTGTATTTTTTTATTACGCGTGTCATATAAAAGCTTTTGATAAAAATCAGCTCTCTTAAACCTCTGGTTGGCATCTTGTTAAAAACTGACATCATATTTGCCTGTCATCATCGGCTCTCAAAGAAGTTTCTGTCATGATTTAATAAGCAAGAGGAAGGATTTCACTGTTAAGATAAAACAACAAAATGCAATACCAAAACACTAATTTTTCCTCCAGTACCCTTGGTCTAAAGTACTCGGTCTTAACTGACCCTTTCAGAGAGATAAAAATAGATCATAATGAGTAATTATCATGGCCAGAAAATAAGGAGCAGAGTCTCTGAGTACTCATAAACTGTCCATAACTCCATCCTGGTGAATGAAACTATAGAGACCACCAGTACCCAGAAACTTGGGCAGCAGCAGTTCAGATTCCCAAGAGCCATGAGTAGGAAGACAGAGGGAGCACTTGCAGCGCACACATTCACTGTAATGAGACTCCCAGGGGTCCAGAGGAGCCCTAGGGGTTAACAAACTCCTTTGGCACAGGGGATGGAAGGAATCATCCTACCAGCAGCACTGTGCAGGCACTCACAGCCTCTCCACAGTGTATGCAGGCAGCCCTGTCACAAAGGAAGGGATACAGCCTTGGATTTGCTGCAATGACAGTCTTAACCTTCTTTCACATTTCCTGCATGCAGGCAACATAAATTAGCGTAATTTTCAAATCCCTCTAAGCCATTCAGGGCACCCAACATCAGGCTGCTAGTGTGCACTCAGCTGCGTTAGCTGCTCCTTTGGTGTCGATGGCAAGATAACCCACAGTTGCATACCCCTATAGTCTGTCTTCACACATTTTTGTGAAATGACAGCACCCCAAACTGCCAAAAAAGGCCATCAGGCAGCCCCTTGGGCCCTCTCTTTGCCACCTGTCAGGAAGCAGGGGACACTGCAGGGAACACAGAGCGTGAAGGTAAGAGCCCCTTCTCTTCTCCATGCTGTGGCACATGTCTAACTTACAATCCAGCCCCATTCACCGGAGCCAACCAGCTGTGCCAGAGCTGAACGAAGACCTCCAAACCTGGGCCCAAGCACAAGTACTTCCAGGTCACCGGCTTCAGGAAAATCAGGGCTGGCACAGAGAAGCTGAGGCACCTAGCAGCCTACTTGAGCACCACGCACAGCGACAAAACGAGGGATGGATATAGCAACCGCATTCAAACAACACGGTATTTTAGGACCAGAAATACTATCTTTTTTTTTCCTTTTTTTTCCCCCCAGTGAAAATACTGGCAGAGAAAGATACAACTTAGCATGAAAATAGGTATCGGAATAAGGCCGTAGCTGAATAGTCAGTACTCTGCATAATTCTCTCTTTTCATCCCCTCAGCCTAGATCCTCTCCAAATATTCAGATCAAATTCCGCAAAGGAGCTCCAGCATTTTGGCCATTAAAAGTTGGTACATTTGAATTCTGCCTCTGCCTTATCTTTCTATTTTGAATAAAATCAGCTCTCTGATTTTGACACCAGCCTAATGATGAAGTCTCTGTCCCTTTCTCTCTCTCTCTCTATCACAGATCAAAGAACTATAAAAGGTATACTTACTGGTAAAAAAAATAAAAGAAATATACTATTTTAAGGAATGTGTTCAGTTCCCCTCTCTACTCACATTTCTTATGTGAAACATCTTACTCTACCTTCATCGTATGTAAAAGCACGTAAGGGGAAGGATAGAGAGAAAATCAGAAGTCAGGATAAACTGTGGAATGATATTACTACAATTTAATGGCAAAAGTATTTTTCAAGGATCCCTGCATGCTTTATACACTGTCTACATTTGAACAATGCATTGTTAGACAATGGAGAGGGCCAGCAGAGCTAAGTAGTCTAAAATTACAAATGAAAATTACAAATTACAAGCAAAAATACAGAAAAGGAGACAGACCCAACTATGCAATTTTCATTTAAACTCTCTGGGAAGTACAGTAAAAGGGCTAGCGTACACTCCCATCGAAAGCAGTAGGAATAACCCTAAGAGCCATGTTTCTCAAATCAGAGATGAATTCAAATGGGAAGAGGCACGCAACAACAAAAAAAATAGTTGTTAATGCATAAAACTACTGTATGTCTTCCAATAGCTGGACTCAAGAACCCTGGTTAAATACTGACTTTCTTTCAGAGTCAATCAGATAATAAGACCCCTTTAGAAGCACAGAATAGTTAAATTCATCACCATAATTTAATTGTAGAAGGTTATTAAAGAGCACTTCGACTCCCCTCCTGCTTCGGCGCTGCTTTTGTGTATTAAACTCAGACTAATCAAATTGCAGATTCCAAGAGTACTGTATTAGTCATCCCCATCCCTTTTAATTTGTTTAATGGCCTCCTTTTTTCTCCCCCCTCTTGTGTGTGTGTTCTGACTGGCTGTGCAGCGCTTAGGCTCACGACATGTAAATAAAGAATGGATAGGGGAACAGTTCGTCGAAAAGAATAAAGCGTGCCTCCATTCTAAAGTTACATTTGATGTCAGCGTAATTCATGGGACGTGTACTGCAAGCAATGGTGCTTATTATTTCTGCTTAACTGTCTACAGACACAGGAGGAGAGGGGAGAGGGAGAGGGAAAAAAAGGAAGAAAGAAAAGAAGTCTGAATTTACACTTACCGCTTCAAAAGCCCTTTTGTGCTTCGCCAACTTCTCCTGGCTGAAGATGCAGTATTTTGCCAAAAAGTCGACTGCAGGAGCAGACAAAAAAAGGATAAAATAGCCCATAAAAGAACTCTTTTCCTCACCTTAAGCATTTCTGTAAATTGCCATAAAATCCCTTATTTTTTAAAATATGCAACAATGCTGTCCACAGAAACCTCCTCTTGTATAAATTTAAATTTATGGCTTGCTTCTTGTGGTTTGGTGGGGTTTTTTTCTGACCCTTTCTTATTTGGAAAAGTCTTTTCACCTGGCCCAGGGCAAAAAGTCAAAGTTAGCTCTGAATAGGAGATGTTTAACATGTATAACGCATAAGAGCTCCATCCTGGTCAGGCGGTAGTCTGGGAGCGTGGCAAGGGCTTGTTGTTGTTTGTTTTAAAAGTCCCAGAAAAAACCCTTTTCAGACTTGAGTTCTGCAGAGCACCATCCTCCACATTCACTCCCAAGTCCACGGTATCAATAGAAACAAAATTCCTTTGGTTTGTTCCAGTCAGAAGAAACATGTATACCAGTATAAACTTTTCCAGTGTTAAGTAGCTATATCATAGAAATGATACACCTTTTGTTATTTCTCTTTCTCTCTCTCTTGAGATCATGTAGGACACATTGGATCATTAAAAATATCATACATGATTCCCTCTCCTCAAATTTTCTTTTTTTTGCTTATGTCCAGGCCTAACATCCAAGAAGACAAGGACCTTGAGTTATTGGTCTGTATGAAGTTGGTCTTGTTTCCTCACACCTAACACAGCGTGAAAAACTACTGGAAGTGGTTCCAGAATATTAGAGGGAAATGTCAGGTCATGCCACAAACACAGGCTGTGCTCATGAGTTTTGTGGATATTATTGACTACGTCAACTTTGCATTCAAACTCCTCCTAACACTTATTTGTTCCCTCTCAATTTCTTTCTCTGCATCCCTAGGCTGCCGTTTCTATCACTTTGTCATCATCTTTGTATGAAAGAAACTCCATTTTCACTTAAAGAGAAACTGTCAGCGAATGCAGGAACTGGGGGGAAAAAGTGTTGGGACTCAGCTTTTCTAATTTCCTGTTCATTTAGAGTGAGAACTGGAAAATAGAGGCAATAATTTGCAAATGATGCCAGAAAAAAAATCCTAGTTGTTATTGTTACCATCATAACCATCATTACTGGTAAGATTCTATGATTCTATGATTATTTTAACATAAAGAAAAAAGGAATGATTCACAGGGTTGTGGCAACAAGGTGATCTGACTGGTATCTAAACAAGCTCACAATATAAATCTTCTGTTTCTTTTTAAAAGAGTACATTTGTCTTCAAGTTGTGTTTTGGAGTATGTGCAAGAAAGGTTCCTGTTGGGAGGGAAGACTCATTGTTTGTTTATAGCTGTGTCCTAAACAGTACAAAAGGAAGAATAAAGATGCCTAAATGCCATTGTTTCTTATCCTATACACTCCAGATGAACCAAATCTGTATGATAACAACAACAGCAAAAATATCTCCTCTTTCCATGGCAAAACAGCAACAGAGGTTTCTATTTCAAGCACAAATTAACAGATGCTCGAAGACTGTTGTTTTCGCATGGTGTGCTTCCAAATTCCATACTAAGCCACGATACTGAAAGGGATGAAAAAAATAATTTCTGGGGGGAAAAAAAAATGGTTTTGCACATGTCTATCTTACTGGCAGTGTCTAAGAAAGATTTAAGTCAGGGAAGACTAACTGCACTAGTGGCGTAACTTCTGGAAAAGAACTGCACCATACTTAGTACTGAGCACTTCTGCAGGATCTAACACCTAATTCCCCACTAGAAATTTTCAGAAGTTGCCCTCTTTTGTTTGCACACAGACGTGGGCTTGAGAGATGTAGATGTTCCAACCCTCTGTGGAACATCACTGGCAGGATGGCCCGCGTTGGCGCCATCTGGTGATTCTGGAAAATATCAAACCATATAAGAAAACATGTCATGTTTGTTCTGAATAAAATCTTGACATTTCTTCTCACCAAGTATTTCAGAACATTGCAACTTCACTTTCAATAGAGTTGCTAATCAAATAGCCCATAACAATTTTAGGAGGGGCAAGAGGATGAGTTATCTTTTTTCTGGAAACGGAGAATTAGGAAGGCAAACCTTAGAATTAATTTAATCCGTTTTTAAGGTCACATTAGGTTCTTAGATCATCTACTCTGAACTCGTGCCTAATAAAGGTGAAAAGATGTCACATGTCATTGCGTAATTGGTCCAATTATTCGTACCTACCTAGAGCACAGTTTTCTGGAAGAGTGTCCTGTGTTGATCTGAAGCTGTCAGAACATAGAAAATCCCATATGGATCTATGTTACATAATTTCTAAGATCAATGTCTGGCTTATATATCACTTGAACTTAGTCTCCACAACAGCAGTTTTCACAAGGTTAAAGAACCCTTTAATACTCAGTGTATCCTCTCTGTAAAATTACTTATATACTTTAGCATAGTTCATACTCAGAGGAAATAAAGTGGAAGTTTGTTAGTATTTCTGTCAGACCTTTTTACCAATCCTTAAAGGATTTTTCAATGATTCTTGTCCCCTCTACAAAGGCTGACATCTTTTTAAAACATGGGCACAAAACTGTATAGACAGCCCCACCAGCAGCGTAGATCTCCTCTTACTTACTATTTCCTTCCAGTATGGCCAAAGGGGCCAACAAAGGGCGGTTTGTCGTTCAAATCTTGGGCAATAATTTTGACTTTATGGAATGGGCTTTCTCCAGCCATGGTCCTCCTGCATCTGCTTCTCCCTCTTTGTTTATTTCCCCCACCCCCAGGAAGTTTCAAAATCGTCGATCAATTTTGACCAAGTGCGACGGAGGCATAGAGGTTTGACAGGAATTAAGTACCTACAAGTTTCATGAAAATAGGCAGCAGAGGAGAGGGAGGGAGGCCCTATTAATTCCCTCATTGAGGGAAAGACCTCAGCATGAGCTCAACCTTTGTTACAGCCTGGAAATCCACACGAGAGAGAGAGCCTGGAAAGCAGCCATCATTAGTAGCACTGCTCATGGAACCACCTGTTTAATTAATTATTCTCTGTCGTAAAGAACCATTTAAAGGCAGCTCCATAGCTTTCAATATAAGCTTGCTTGCAGTGCCCCCAGTAGGAGTCATGGAGACTGAGGTCAGGGGAAACTGGGCCCCATGTGCATTGTACCTCTCATAATACATACCCCTAAAAGGCTGCTAGAGGTCTTTGGGCTCAGGCAGACCCAAATGTGGGCCTGCCATATTTGTCCTGCGACTGCTCAGTACTTTACAGCCAGGCTCACTCTCCTGCCCTACTACCATCAGGCTCTGTCTCCACTCCCCGTCTTTACAGGAGACCCCAGAGCTGGTGACAGAAGTGACCGCGTCCAAAGTCATGATCAGGCCCTCTCTCCGTAGCTCTTCAGTTTGTGCAGAGCTGATGAAAGCCTAAGAAAAATCAGCTGCCAAACTCAAAACAAATCTCTGCTGAGCAAGTCCATACTGAAACAGTGTCATGGACTGGCCAGGTTTATGGGACAGTGAGAGGGTGCATCCCTCAGTCTGGACTAGTGTCACCCTGTGCCAAATGTCAAGTCTTGACACCAAAATACATAAGTATTCTAGCTTTGGAGCAACGCAGCTGCAAGGCTACTAGTTCCTTAGGCACAGGTAGAATAATGTATTTTTGCCTGATGTTGAGGAATAAAAAGACTGGTTTTACTGAAATCAGAAATCATTCTAACCAAATATTTCAGAGAGGATTGCAAAGCTAAAATTTAGTCAATTAAAAAAAAGAAGTAGCTAGTACAAGAACACTTTTTTAGCCCGATACTGCTAAGATCCTACCTCAAAAAGGCACTTAAGAGAAAAATAAGATGTGTTACTGTGTTGGAGACCAGGAAAATTAGCCTTTCCTCCTTTGTTCACAAGCTGTGCACTGCCTGTAACATTAACTCCATACACACAGTAATGCCTGTACAAATGCTTTCTGCACTCTTCCCATGTGCTTCATAAAGTACACAGGAGATGTCCCATGAAAACAGGCACAAATTTGTGGAAGGAAAAGGCCCAGCAGCTGAGTACAACAAAAGAGTAGTTAAGGAAAGGGCATGTAAGATGCCAGGGAAATAAAAGAGGATTCAGGACACTCCCAAGGGGAGCGCCCAGGCTGGGGGGAGACTTGCATCTCGCATGTGGCCATGCAGATCTCATGGGCCACGTCAGCTTTGGCAGTGCACCCTGTTCCTGAGGAGAGGAAGGTGGCTTACTTTGCTTTTGTAAACTAAAAATCTCATACTCACAGTAAGCTTCTTATATTAAAAGAATATTAAAATTAAAAAGTCAAATACCTAAAGACTGGGAAATTATGTAAAATACTACAGTACTGCATTCTGAAAGGCCACGATACAATGCAAGATGGAGGGTAAAAGTCAGACTACACTGGAAATATTAGCTTTGGCGTTTTGGAATGTTTCAAAACAAGAGAAAAATTGAGGCAGCTGTAACATGGAATCAGTAGAAACCTCTATTCCTACCCAGCTCCATAACTTCCACCTAGATTTTGATTACAGTTGTTGGATGTTCTTAAAACTAAAAAGAAGATCTTGTAACATTTTATGAACATTAAAGGATTAACCCTCTTAAACTTCCCTGAGCAACACATAATTCCCTTTTTACAGATAGGGAAGCCAAGAGATTAAGTAATATTTCCAAAGCTAGCAAACACGGTGATAGCAGACACAGAAAATTACTGCTCTTCAGCACGGTGCTTTAACTGGAGACAACGGTCTCCTGTGAGATATCTGTGTCAGAGCTTTGAAGGACATCAAACTACATCAGGCTGTCCATAGAGATAATGGAATAATTATCAACTGTGTCTACAATGCTTTTCCTTTCAAGAAAGCTGGATTAGGATCTTCAGCCAATTAAGTAATGCTGTTGACTGGAAAATCATAGATGTTTATGAGACAGATAGAAAGGAAACTACAAGGCAAATAATAATCAGGGGCTCAATTAAATACTAAAACCAGTATGCCACTTGCAAGAAGCTGAAGAAGCTTTTCTGGAATGGGAACTAGGTTATGTTGGGACTTAGCCAGTCAAAACATCAGGACTGGGAGCCCAAATCTTCAGGTTCCCAACAGTAATTCTGAAATATCTCTATGCAGTTTATTGTATTTGCACAGGCAGTTAACATGCTCTTCATGATGAAGCATTTCATATGAAACCAGGGGGAAAAAAAATGTTGTGTAAAGAACTAAATTAAATGTCAAAAGTATATGCAAAAGCACACAAACCTCTTCCCCAAAACTATCCCATTTTAGAGAAAGTCCATCACTGTTTTGCAAATACAAGGAAATTATTTTTTATTTGCATTTGATTGCCTTCAAAATGTTGTGTTAGTATTTTTAAACAAATACACTATTTTTTTGTACCCCATTACAAGAATAATATGAGAATTCATTCAACTAAAAAATGCTTCCTAAATGCTTTCCAACACTCATAGATTTTTGATATTTGGCACAAACTGTGTGCAGATCTAGATTTAACACAACACGACTATTAGATAAAAGCACAGAATAGGTTCAAGAATCTGGAAAGTCTGTACTCCCATGCCACACAAGTAAAAGCAAATGGAGTCACACAGTAACAATTTCATATGAAACAGGAGACCGTTTTTCTAGGCTAAGGGGGTCCAAAGGGCACCTTCTTTTACAGGCCTCCCCAACAGACACTCCTGTAACTCCCAGGTGTGGCATCCATGAGGTATTGTAAATAGTTCACTTTATTCCCCCTTAAAAAGAAATACATGCTATAAACTTAAGATTCAAACTTGGTCTGAAACTAGTTTCTCCTTGCTTCTCCCTCTTTCTTCTCTCTCACACACATACACATAAACACAGAAATCCTTATATTTTGGATACCTCTCCCTAGGTTTTGCAAATGTTACCTACACTTTGCAAATGAAGGTGTGAATGTCACCGTAACATCAAGGGACAACCTGTTTGCTATTCCTAAAGCTCTGCCATGTAATAGGAAAGGACAAGAGGGAAAAAAATAAGCTGTATATCATCAAACTCAACCTCCCTGGGCATAAATATGTAAACACGACCAATTAAATAAAGATTGCACAGGTAAGAGAAGATTCTCAATAAAGTGGGATGAAAATGAAGAAGATCTATGTAAACCCCACACACATGCCCAACAGAAAGGCAGGACAATCTATTTCACAGCACCTGTAGCCCTTGTTAAAACTTACTCATTACCATACTGTGTAGCTCAAATAATGACAGCTATTCTGAAAAAATCCATTTCGCTCAAGGCCCCATTATTTCCGGAAAAGTTTAATTTTCTGACACTAATTTTTCTTTTGCTAGCCCAGCTGCTCAGTCCAGTCATGCTTTCCTGCTATACATCGCGCAAGCCAACATGCCAAGTTCGTCTTCATTTTTACCAAAGCAGAAGTAGACCTACACCCCTTTATACCCTCCTAAGAATTTTCCATTAACTTTTGAACATGGTCTAGCTTTATAATATCAGGAAGGCTCTCCAATTTGTGCTGCTTCTGGCTTGCATTTTCTTGGTTAGACACAGGTATAAGAATAAAGATTTAAAGGTTATTATGCTTTACCTCATTAGGTCTTAACCTTTCAGAGTGTATTGAAGTTCAATAGCATTGTAGCTTGAGACCTGTCTTTGCAGCTAAGTTTTCTTCCAAGATGCTCTGTCCACAGAACTGTGGGTCACTGGACACTTTTCAGTTTCTTATCATCAAAAAAGCATCAGCAAAAAAATCCTCAGTGATCCTTCTTTACGAAAACAAACAGGCAGGCCAAATTCACAACAGATACTCTCATCCTTGGCACCAATGTGAAGGTTTACTAGTGAATATGAGAGAGCTTGGGGCTTAATTCTTCACTTGCATAAACTTCTGGGGTCAGCTGGCAAAAACATGATCAAATCAAATCAATTCCAAGGCAGTGTGTGTCTTGTCAGGACAAAACGGGAAGCCTTTTGTTTCTGTGAGACTCTGGTCTTATCAGCTCATTCTGTCACTCATACTTCCTCAGCCCACTTGCAAATCCTCCTGGATTTACTGCAGATGTCTGAAGCTTGCTGGAAATAATAGTACAAGCGAAGAGGCTAGTCAGCTATCAACTCCAAGCTCTGGGTAATACCAATGGGAAATTATTCACACAAAAGGTGCGCTGAGGTGACAAATGAAGAGTGTGCTTTGGCCCATTGAAGATGCTAGGAGCCTGGACAAAGCTAACACACTAATACGACACAGCTCGCTTTATCTGATTATATATTGAGCGCTTGCCTCCCGTTCCCTGATACCAACACACTGTCTACCCCTTACACTTTCCTTTAAAGGCCACAGGTTGCTTTCTCTTATGCATGAAATGGTAATCTACAGCAGGAGCTTGTCTAAAAAAAAAATATTATCTTCTCCTTTCCTTCCTCAAAAGACATCTTTAATGTTTAAACTCAGCAAAGTCAGAACATTCCTCAGTGAAATGAGAGGAACATGAGCAGAGATTTATCTTTCCCTATCTCCCACCCACACCACTGAGACAAATCAATCATCTTTTGCCCACTTTTTAATATTTGACATTTTTCTTCATCCTATCAATATATACTCATACTTATTTTATCTTTTTTTTCTAAAGAGCATTTCTAATGGGTATCCTGCAGGGGTTGCATAGAAAGACCAGTTTGATCCTTAGGTCAGTTAGTAAGCAGTACAGTTCTCTTACCACCACTACTTCCACTGGTTCCCCTCAGGAAAGGATATGCTATGAAGTCAGCATGGGCTGAGCTTCCAAAAGCCTGACTGCCCAGGATGTTTTGGGCGAGTCACACAGTATCATACTAGGCGCAGCAGCAATATCTGGGTGTGCCATGAAGGACCCTGGGAAATTTGGGCCCATCACTATGAGAAAGACATTGAGGTGTGGGAGCACATCCAAAGAAGGGCAATGAAGCTGGTGAAGGATCAGAACTCAAGTCTTACGACAAGCATCTGCGGGAACTGGGATTGTTTAGCCTGGAGAAGAAGAGGCTGAAGGAGACCTTATTGCTCTCTACAACTACCTGAAAGGAGGTTGTAGTTAGGTGGGTGTTGGTCTCTTCTCCCAAGTAGCAAGTGATAAGACACGCAGATGAGCCCTGAAATTGCACCAGGGCAGGTGTAGATTAGACATTTGGAAAACTTTCTTCACCAAAAGGCTTGTCAAGCATTGGAACAGGCTGCCCAGAGAAGCAGTGGAGGTATTTAAAAGATGTGTAGATGTGGAGCTTAGGGACAGGATTTAGTGATGGACCTGGCATTGCTTGGTTAACAGTTGGACTCATTGATCTTAAAAGTCTTTTCCAACCTAAGTGATTCTATGATTCCAAATCTGCTAACTTCCATAGGGATGAGCCAAATTGTGAGTAATTTTGGAAGTCACTTCACCTAAAGTTCATAAAGTGTTTTGAGGTAAATAGGCATAATGTAAAATTTAAACTATATTGGAAACAAAAGAAATCCTAACAATTGCATTAGTCTACCGATAGTAAAAAGAAGGGATATAAATGCCAATAATAGCAATAAGGAAAAAGCAGAAGTGCTCAATATATAGTACTTTGGTGTAACTAAAAAGCCATCAAACTGCTATACTGATTTCACTGATGTAACGAAACCATAGGACGATCGTGAAGTGCCATCCATTGTAACAGTAGCTTATAGGAGTATTAAAAAGCAAATAAAAAAGTTAGACATCAGGCAACCTGGAAAATTGTTTCCAAGAGTTTTAACAGAAATTGGAGCAGTACTTTGGCTCCTCACTTACCAAATGCTGAGGAAGCACCGGAGCTGAGAAGAAAGCTAATATTGTGCCACTGTTTAAAGAGGGTAAATGGCACGAACCAGGTAATTATAGACCTGTCAGCTTGACATCAAACCCAGGCAAAACAGTGCCACAGCTGATAAGGGATTTGATTAATAAAGAATTGAGGAAGGGAAATATAATTAATGCCCGTCAACACAGGTTTATGAAAATAGATCTTGTCAAACTAATGTGATTTTTTTTTGTAAGATTACTAGTTTGGTTGATATAGGTAATAGATTTAGGACTTCAGCTGTGTATTTCACTTGGTATCACATGAAATTTTGATTAAGATACCAGAATGACATTAACGTATCACACTACCTATTCAGTAGGTTAAAATTGGCTGACAGGTTTAAAAATGTAATTACAAATGAAGGACATTCATTGAGCTGTATCTTGGCCCACTCCTCTAACATCTTTGTCAATGATGTAGAACAAAACATTGTCACTAAAGACTATAGAGGGCCAATTGTTCAGGATGATGATATACTCTTAATCAACTTTGTTGCTGATCCAGAGTAATCTGTATAGTTCAGCAAGCTGAAAACAGGAAAGTAATACAAGCTTTCAAGTTACTACATGTAAAGACGGCCTAATAGAAAGATCCAAGTGTCATAATAAATAGACTGCTGAACATGAACTTCCAGCTCAGTACCATGGCCAATAGCTCTAATATGTTTTCACATGAATAAACTGGAGAATATGAATACGGCCTAGATTAGTTACATTACTTCTAGCTAGAAACAGGGTCCCTGGAGAAGCTTTTAAGAGCTGATTTCCTGGACATGTACACAGAACAGACTCCAGCACCCTCCCTAAGTGTCCTGCCAGTACCCAGACAACATAGAAGGCAGGACTACAAGGATGGTATCTCTCCTTTGCTTCACTATTCAGCACACATATCCAGCAAACATTGCTTCCATCTGGAGCTGTCCAAGTTGTCTAAAACATCTACAGCATGGCCAGGTCACATCCACCCATGCTGCTCCAGAGGTTGCGCCGTTTTCCATGAACACAGTCAGCTGTGATTAGCCCCACTGCAGAGGCTCATAGGAACCCATGGCCTGAGTTACCTCCTTTTCCCCAAAAGAGGTCCGCGCTCTTTTCTCCATATGGATGACGTAGAATGCCTGCAGATGGCATTATACATGCTCAGGGAGGAGTGGCTGGAAAGCTGCTCAGCAGAGAGGGACCTGGAGATGTTGATTGATAGCCATCTGCATATGAGCCAGCAGTGTGCCCAGATGGACAAGTAGGCCAACAGCATTCCTGGCTTCCACCAGAAGTAGCATGGCCAACAGCACTAGGGCAGTGATTATCACCTTGTACTCAGCACTGGTGAGGCCACACCTGAAATCCTTTGTTCAGTTTTGGGCCCTTCACTACAAGAAAGACCTTGAGGTGCTGGAGTGTGTCCAGAGAAGGGCAATGAAGCTGGTGAAGAGTTTAGAGCACATATTTTATGAGGAGCAGCTGAGACAACTGGGGTTGTTCAGCCTGGACAAAAGGAGGCTGAGGGGAGACCTTATGACTTTATACATCTAACTTAAAGGAGGTTGTAGAGAGGTGGGTATTGATCTGTTCAACAAAGTAATAAGTGATAGGACAAGAGGAAATGGCCTCAAGTTGCGTCAAGGAAAGTCTGAATTGGGTATTAGGAAGAATTTTTTTACTGAAAGGGTTATCAGTCATTGGAACAGGCTGCCCAGGGCAGTGGTAGAGTCCTCATCCCTGGAGGTATTTCAGAGTCATGCAGACATAGTGCTTAGGGATATGGTTTTGTTGAGGACTTGTCAATGTTAGATTAATGGTTGGATTTGATGATCTTAAAGGTCTTCTCAAATCTAAGCAATTCTGTGATTCTTTGAAATTTGCCAAGGTCTTCTGAAATGAGAACCTGCATGCGCACCTTGTTACCTGACTAGTGCAATAGGGATAGAGGCCTGGAGTAGTCAGAGGGCACATTAAGGGTCTTTTATGTGCATGATAGTTCATGTGATGGCACACTCACAGAGACAGCCCTCAGAATTGAGCAATGTCCACATAGCTTTGATGTGACATTGATGCCAATATTACAGAAAAAATCCAAGTCCCTCCTCACAATCCACTTAACAGGGGACCAGAGAAGAGCCGTGCCATACAATGTCAGCAAAGCAATGGTCTTAAATACATAATTGCTGAAGAGTCTTTCTTTGTTACAGAGTGATGATTACATATCTGAGAAACAGAGAAGCGTCAAGGCACCTTCCCTGCATGAAGTTAGAAAGGTGCTCCAAAGGTCTTCATTCAGTGAATTGTTTCACTAGGGCAAGGATGACGACTGGGCATTCACTGACTTGCACCATTTCCAGAAACACAAAGCTGAACAAGTGACAACATCTGAGATTATGACTTGGAATTTGCCCATCAGATTGAACTGCTTTCAGTCAAATGTAAAGGAAAACCAAGCTCATGACACCACAGAAGTAAAGATGCATTCAAACTGCAGTTGTGACTTCTGTAAGGTGTCCCAGAGGCTTTGCAAAGGAGACATTAATAAGTACTTGCTAAATTTCTGACTTTGATTTCATGTAGGAAAAAGAATCAAAGTACTTTTTTTGTTTATTTTAGGATTCTGTTAGGTACGGCTCTATTTTAGATTCAACATAAACATTTCATTCCATCCGTATTTTTGGCACTGAACAAAACCTCAGTCTTTGTTATATTTTTGTGGGGCCTGTTGTTCTTTCAGAGGTATTTTAATACATATTGTTTTTTTCTGTTTTAGCGAGTGTTGCTCATTTTTTCAGAAACAGATGGTGTTTGCTGAATTTTGTTTGCTCCAAAAATAGGCAAAATCCAACTGTTCACTTCAGAGGTGTGAAAGAGGAACAGCCTGATGCATAAACACAGTTTCTCCATCCTACTTCCCCTGTTGTTCTTCTGATGAAAGAAAGCACTGTCTCTCTATAAACCTACAAAAGTGTGGAGTTCACGCTGTCGCTCTACCAGAGAGGAGACACAGCTCCAACCAGCATCCCTGCCAGAGCAAAGCAGTAGCTATCGGGTGCTAGGAGGCCAGCCCAGAGGCCATAAGAGGTTTTTTTGCAGCCCACCAAAGGAGGATGGAATTTCTCACTAGTTACTGTCAGTAGGCAGCGTAAACTAGGACATATCAGGCTCCCTCTGTGGTCAGTGGAGACAAGTATACTTTTCCAGATGGGTAGCACAAATTACATGTGTCTGCTGACTAAAGACATGGCCTGTGAAGATTCACTTCCAATTTAGAGTTTCATGGGCAAATGAGGTCTCCACTCTGCTGATCTCCTTCCATGTGCTCCTGGGCAGAAACAGCAGTGCAAGGGCTCCACAGGGTTCTAAGGGGTGGATGCTCCCATGCAGACTGCTCTGAAGATCACAGCAGAACCACTGGTTTCTAGGACTGGGCTCTACAAAGAGGAGGGAAACATGTCAGAAATGAGAGGACAGCTATAACTGGAGTCTCATCTAGAAGCTCAGAACAGCACATAGGAGCCAGTTATGGATTAATGTTGTGAAAATAAAGGCACATCATTATAAAAATTATCTAAAATGACCTGAGCAGGGACAAAACCCTCTGAGCAGTGCATGCCAAGATCACAGACACTAGCTCCACGCCTGAGGTTTACTCCCTAGAACTAGGCACAGAGGCCTAGGAGCACGAGCAACTTGTACTCTTGCAGCTAAGAGTGCACTGTGCTGTCTACAGACACCCGAAAACACCAATGTCAAGCCCTCCCTTGGTATTAACACTTCTGCTGGGGTGGTTTGTGCATAGTCCCGCCTGGGGCTTTCTCTGGCCTTTGCTCCACCTCGTTAATGCTCTTGTGACTAAGTCAAGGCTCAGTCACTTCGCTTTGATTAGACCATTAGAAAGTGCTAATTTGTCGAAACTATCTAGCAGCACACCTTTAAATCCTCCACTAGATAAGGCTCCTAACGACTCGTGACAGCCGCCTGCCTGCCTGCAGACAAGGCTCAGGCAACGGTCTTAAAACACCAGTCATTAAGCAATGCCAAACAGGAGAATCTGTAGCATCTGGGAATATATTTTCTGAATAAAGTATTAAAAAAAGATAACCACTGCAGGGTGTCCTATTATGTTTTTAAAATACTCCCAGTTTGCTTAATGTTTATCCAGTAAAGCTAATTATACTTGTCGCTTAATATAAATTGCTGGATAAATAAACACAGAAATAGGAGCTTAGGGACTGCTATGCTTTCTTTAAAATGCTGTCTGAAGGTTCATTATGCTAAACACAAAAGAGAAGGGAACTTCTTACAGTGCACTTATTAAAGGCACATTTTCTACAGAAATGATTGTAGCATGATGGTACAATAGCATATAATTTGCTTTGTTGGCATTTCCAGCGTGAATCTTGACGACAGCAACTGCGGATGGGAAAAGTGGCTGCGGGGCTGCCTCTTGTGCTGTGAGGAGCTGTCAGCAGAGATTTGGAGGAGAAGGATGCCCCAAGCCTAGAAGAGGAGCACTGGCACAAGAAAACCCATGGCTCATTTGCATACACACATATCCCTGCGGTAGTGGAAAATCTGGATTTAGTAATGACATCTTAAAAGACTTACATGACACCACTGTGATCATTAATAGCAGAACATGTTGTAGCAGGTTCCCAGCTCTTCAAATGGGATCCAAACCAGGCACAAACATGCAGCTGAATTTCTGTCAGGGCAGACGGAAAGGTACAACATGGAGTTATGTAACTAATCATAGAATCATAGAATGGCTTAGGCTGGAAGGGACCTTAGAGATCATTTTAATCCAGCCTCCCTGTCTCCAGGGATGCCACCTGTCAACTAGATCAGGCAAGATCAGGCAACACATGGGGACCAAACAGGAATCGAACCCGCGACCTTGATGTTGTTAGTGCCATGCTCAACTGACTGAGCTAACCGGGCCCCTAATGTCCTCATGCTAGCTTAATGCCACCTGAGAGAGGATAAAATAAACCTGTTACAAGCAACAAAAGTATCTCAGATGGTCATCACCTTCCATGAGATAAACTGCAAGTACAAAATTGGCACTTTAAAACAGATTGCAACTTTTCACCACAGCATTGGTACTTTTGACACAGCGGGAGGAGGCCTAAAGTCAGTGATACCTTATCATTCACCCACCACCTCGGGAGGGAGTTTCCAGAGGAGTAACAGGGAACATCTCTCGGTGGAGTTTGGGTTGTGCTTTTTTTTTCTTTTTTTCTTGCACAGTGTTGTGGGTTAGGGCGGGGCCAGCCTCTAACACGGACAGAC
>NW_009731469.1:0-8048 GCF_000703405.1 Apaloderma vittatum | reverse complement strand
GCGGGGGCTGAGGTCACCCCCCCGCCCCCGCTTCGGGAGAGACACCGAGGGCAGGAGACGTTCAAAGCGATGTGGATCCGATTGTCGGGTCTACCGTGCTTGTTGCATCAGACCTGTTTGGGTTTCTGGTCTGGGTTCAGCTGCTCGTTCCGGATACGCAGCGCAATTACCCTTTCAGTCCAAATTAAGTCTTCTCGGCAAAAAGAGGAGGACATTTAGGTTAAGCTCTACTAGGACCTAGTGCCCTTTGTGCTTTGTCACGTCAAACAGTGGGAAAATGTGTCCCTGACTTGTAACGTGTCTAGAATGAATATTGAAAAATAAAGGTATATGGAACTTCCTTTTTTTTTCTGCCCTGCATGTAAAAACTTTCCATTACACACCGTATTCCTATTGGTGGCTAAAGCATATCTGAATGTTTAGGTCTAAATCCTGCAATAAGAATATTCTTTCTGCAATCAAAGTTCGTCTCTATGTGTGGTGAGAAGTAGTCCCATCCTTTTTCACAGGTGAGATCGATCTTGTCCATCCACAGAACTCTCTTGTGCAGAAAGCATTTCCTACACATGCGTAAAACAGTAAAAGAGGCATTTAAGGGTTATTTTTAGGAGAGAAGCAGGAGATAAAGGAAAGCTTGTGGGTGGAACAGAAGAACTCTGAATGCTGAAGGTGCGGTGGGAGGAAACAGCACAGGGCTCTTAGCATCAAAGTAGGACTGGAAGGGACCTTGCGAGGTCAGCTCCTCCATGGCTCTGCCCCAAGGCACGATGAGCTACATCTATGTCATTCTTGACAAGCGTCTGTCTAACCCATTCTGAAGTCCTCCAGCAACAGCACCACTACAGCCTTCTCAGGCAATCTGTTCTGACTTGCAGTTACAAACTTTCCCTTCATGTTCAACTCGAATCTTCCTTGCTGTGATTTCAGAGTATTGCAAGAGCCACCAAAGAGACAGCAAGCAGAGTATTCTGCCCACTGTTTACGCAGTTAAAGCCCGCTTCCAGATACTGTTCCACAGGCACTCCAGAACATCTCAACAGCTGATATCTCCTACTGCTTTCATCAAGACTGTCTTCAACTGTTTGTATCTTTCTTGAAGTGCAATGTCCAAAGCTGGACATAATGTGCACCGTGGAAACCTTGTCGGTGTTTATAGGAAAGGAAGGATAATTGTGGACGTGTCACAGTGTATACTTTTTTTCCAGGCTTCCATGTGGAATGCAAGCTTTGATTGTAACACCAGGAGGCTGTTAACTAATGACCATTTTGTGATACATTTTAAGCTCCGGTTGGTTTTGTTTCCCTCTAATCAACATCCACCTAATTCATCGTTCCTATTTCAAATGTCTATGGCTGAATACTTCTCCCTTTTACACTGTCCCTATTGAGCATCATCATTTTTTTCTCCAGGATACATGTCCAGTTTGTCAAAATCACTTTGAATTTAAGCCTATCTTCCAGTGTCATATACAAATTAAATAAGCAATTTCTATTCTGTAGTCTAGTCTGTTAGCAAGAACTTTAGCATATTCAGATGCAGGACAGATCCTTGCAGAGTTCTGCAAAATATATCCTCCCACACTTGAGAGTGACCCATGGATATTTTACCCTCTTTAGTTTCCAGGCAATTTTGCACTCACTCTGATAACTGCAAGACCTATATAAGCAAGCTCCTCTTGCTTAGAAGAGTGTCACGTGCAAGGTTCTGTTCTATTGTCTTAGTGACAAAGGACATATTTCATTGTTTTCCTTTCATCCCTGCCAGACTATAAGAATGTCGATGGAGGATCACCAAAAAGGCTGTGCAAACAGTTACACTTTCTGTTTCAGCTAACTGTGAAGGTACTCAGTTCAATCAAATTTTTAAAATTTGGGTTTGTATTCAAGAGCTGAATCCACTGGAAGATTAGAAGTATTCACAAAACCAAAGGGCACTGGTCTTCTTGTCAGAAATTCCATTTATGTTTTAGCTCATCATCCAGGGCTAGAAAACTTATCCGGCATATAGAAGATTTTGATTCAGCTGCTTTTTTGTCTGAAGGGATTCAGCCCAGATGTTCTTCCACTCAGTGCAAGAAGTATAATAGCTAGAACCATCCTAAGTACAGAAATTATTAGTATGAGATCATATAATAATTGTATAGAAAAAGTAAGACTGCCAGCAGGAAAGATTTAGGAGATGTTGCATACTGACATTCCATAGCATGTCAGCTAAGTCACTCTCCGAAGGTTGAAGTGAATGCAGACATTCACTCTCAGGAGATGAAATCCAATTTAATTTCCTGAATCCTGAGAATGATTTTGTGGTAAGGGTCATAGTCCACAAGTGGCAAATTCAGATCTTCTTTGTGAAGAATAAAGGCATGTTTTTCAGCAAATCCTTTTTCTTTCAGATAATCATATGCCACCTAGCCCTAATAAAAATTGCTGAAATTTTAAGGAAGGAAAAAGGAAAAAAACAAACCAACCAAGCTTCAGTGTTCTCCGAGTTGAAAGCTGCAAACATTCATCAAGGCATGTATCAATGGCATATGCTTGCCCTAGAAGAACTTGTAACGGCACTGAAGAGTATACAGCTTCTTCAGTGGGAATAGATTCAAAGCTTCAAGTATTTACTGTTTGAAATTTCAAGCCAAATATGAAGAAGAATGAGAGGTGCATTCTGAAACCATGCACAGCTTGGCACTACAATTAGCATATTGGGGACCTATTTGCATTTCCACTCCTACATGTCCTCCTAAGCCAAAAGTTCCATTAAGGCTTCTGATACAACCCAGGATAGAAAATCAGAGCAGACTGTAGAACACCCTAGCAGGGATGAGAGCTACCAAGTGAGATGACATGGAGATGTTCAGCCACGCATGTCAAACCTAGAAACTTAACTCAGAGAATCTGAGAGGTAAATATTTTGAGCTTTATGTATAGAACTACTCGAGAGACTCCAGCTCACGGCTAATCAATACTCTTCATGCAAAAAAGCCACTACTCAGTGCACATACTGCAGAAGCCAAAGTGCACTCAAATGAAAGATAAAGTACCCACCTTGTGTTCACTGTTACAAACAGCAGAGGTTGATGTGCCCTAGACAGAGAATGAATCTAGTAAAATGTTGATTAACCATCTGTAATATTGTCATATAAAAGAGTGAATAAAGGTAATAGAATGGGAGTTTGCTTTAATTACAGTATTTACCTCTGGGTAACTCAGGATGTAAAACGACCTGGTCTGTTCCCATGTTTTGTTTCAGCCTGTTTAGCTAGAGACAACATGTAGTGTTGTGAACCACTCTCAAAGGGATCTGTCCTTCTGCTAGTGCAACCCAAATCTGAAACGGAGGTGCAAGCAATTGATGATTCTGGTGTTTAGGGGACTGACACGCTTTTATCGTGGCTGGTTTTCACCCTTGTGTTTTTCACCCTTGTGTTTTTCTTAGAATCAAACTCTTGTTCTTACAGTTAATCTAGAATTTCAGCTGAGAAGGAAGAATAGGAGCCGTCCTACTCATATAGGAAATACAGAAGTTCAGTCCCCAGAGAGAAACTCAAGAGAATTTCCTTTTGTCAAGATTTTTTGATCCTGGCTTTAAGTCATTATGTTTGGCAACATTGCACAGAGCCAGGAAATTTATGAGTATATATCTATTAAAATTGAAGTAGTTATAAATCTGAAGACAACTTCTTTTTAGCCAGTGGAGATTTCCTAGTCATAATACACTTAAAGGTCCATTAGCTTAAATAAAAAGTCTAATAACAGTGAAAAGAATTAAATCATATGAGAAGTTTTTTGGGGGAGTCCCCCCAAAAGTCTTTGCTATTTAGAAAATTATGTAACTCATGTTCCAGAATTATAAAATTTGGTATAAATGCCAAACTATTGCTCCAGTAAAAATCCCACAGAACTTAAATGAGTAAAGCTAACAGCATGCATTATTTCCACTTTCAAATCTTTATTCTGTTTGACTAGCTGCATGATGGATGATTGCTTCTTCATTGTTGCTGTGCTGCTACAAACTCAAGAAAGCAAACAAAAATGCTGCTGGATCAGACTTTTTGCCAGTTACCTCACAAGCTGCAGATTCATGACTGCACAAAAGAAATCACTGAAATGTAAGGGTAATCAGAAAAGTTTATTTTGAGAGAGAAAATCAGTACAATGTCAAATATTTCTAAATAGCTCAGTAATCATAAAACACTGATGTCAGGAAAAATAGTTGCTCGTTCTTCCTTTCACAAAAATCCACAGTAATTTGGACCTAAATATGGCGCAGGAACATGGCATTTGCAGGAAGTTGAATGAAAAAAAGTTATCTTCTTTTAGGACATCTTTTTCAACAAAATCAAAGACTACATTAGCTTTGCAAGAACAGAACAAACTCAACTCTGTGTTAGCTAGGAAAAGCATTCAGCTCTTTTGAAGTTCAGCCCTCCTTTTAGGTCTCCTTTCTGGCCCATTTCAGAAAGTTCGCTATACATTTTCCAATTATCTAGAAAGGCCTCACATCAACATTACTCTCTTCACATCCGAGAGTTTCCTATGTCTGAGAATATATAGGGCCTTCACACTCTTACCACACAACCTGATTCAGGTTGGATCTAAAATAAGATTATATTACTGGAAATAACACAGTACATTCTGAAAAGCTTCCTTAAAGTCTCATCTCGCCAAATTTGTAAAAGGTGCAGAATATATCAAAAGGTAGCAGATGTCACCTTCAGTTCTGATTTCTCACTAGAGGCATCGCCAACAAACTTTGGAGATGTCTACAGTGATGAATAGGAGAGGAGAATGGGCTAGAGGGAGCTGCACGCTACTTAGTTGCTCATTTGCCTTCAGTTTTGATTTGGGCTGCTCCACGCAGTTCTTCCCAAATCCAATCCCACATCCAGCACTGGGAATCATTTATTTCAGTCAACCGTAACAACAGGATGAAAATGACATGGCAACAGGGTGCATATCTCTGTTGTCCTCCAAGCACTCTTGGAGAGCATCACATGTGCCAGACTCTCCCCATGCGTCCCTGCTGTTCCCTAGGGCACCGTGTACCTCCTCACAGTCTGAAGAGAGTTGCTCCAGTGGCTTGCACAGAGACTTCATGTCACCTCAAACACAGTGGTGGCCTGCATCTTTTCCTCTCCCCATTATGTCAGAGATCAAGATACCAGCTTGAAAAGTGAGTGACTCAAATGTTGGTTTGCTACTAGCAGTTCAGTGCTAATAACATGTAGCATTTCCCTAATTCAACAGCAGTTGACTATTACTCTCTGTGAAGTATACCTAGGACAAATGCTGTACCAATACTTTCTTCAAATTTGAAGATGAGGAATCTGTCAAAGAGAATTTAAATGAAGATCAAAATGCTGATAGCTCCCATTCTGTTAGTGCAAATCTCTAGTATAAATATATATATAAACATGAAGCAAGTAAGAAGCAGCATGTTTATACTACATTACTGCACTGATTTCCATCGCGCACTGTAGAAAGGTATCACAGATGCCATGGAAGGCAAGATGACGGTTTTATATATTCTGGGATCACACTCAGTAATTACATAACCTGGATTTTAATGACTACATATTGCTCTATCATTAAGGAGAAAATGTCATTTTATTTAAAATTATAATCAAATCCAGGATTTCTGATGAGCTGTATGAATGTGACTTGCAATATTGATTCCACCATGTTCAAGTAAGAGAATAAATGCTGAGAGAAACAAGGCTCAAGATAAATACTTTATATTAGAAAGTATTTTTTCTAAGGAGTATTAGTAAGATATTTTTCTGCTTTTTAATGATTAATATATTTGACATTTTACAGGCAGATGTTGAAGACTAGACATAAGCCAACCAAAGCAAAACCATAGAGAACTAGAATGCCACTCAGAAAAATGCTTATTAAAAAAATGATAGTTACTGTCAGATTGATCTACAGTCTTACTAACTAGATATTTCATATTTTTCATGGAAGTTCCTATTCACATTTCAAAATAGCCGTCAAGAGAACTGGAAGATTTTTTTGGCTATTACAATTCTGACATCACAAGCTGTCTTTTCAATCTCAGACTTCATTCAGGCTTATAGGATATTCAGCAGTAGGACTCAGAATACATTATAGGATCAAACATAAGAAATACAGACATCACTAAACATTATGAAGGAAATAAAGACAAAACTAACCAAAGAGTTTCATCAAAAGCATATTGAAAATTTTGAGCTAAAACTTAAAATTTCAGCAAGTTTCATATTAGCACATAGGTGAGAAAATAAAGTATTAATGACCCTCAGACATAAAGAAGTGTTGCATCAATCTAAGTGACCCTGAGCGTAAAGAAACTGAGGGATTTTTTTCATTTGGTTTGGTTCTTGTTTTCTTTTCTTCTCCTCATACCCTAAATAAAAGACAAGATAATAACTCTCAGGAAACAGAGGGCAGTGACAATTTTAAAAAATATGTGGACATCGCCATGACTATGTTTATCTTTCTATTCGTGACAGCTGGCAATTTCTGGGGTTGAAATATCCACAACCTATTGTTTCAAAATACCGCAAATACTCTATGCTTCTAAATCTTTCTGCCTCCACATTACCAGAAGCAGCACCAGGTGCTGGAACTGCTGTAACTTACCTTGAGAGCTGATAGTCTTTAGACAACACTGAAATGTACATGGGTATAGCCAATAACATCCTCTGCTGCTGGAATGTGAATCAATAAGCATTCTGTCCTGTCCTTTCACTTGAGAGTTAGAGCTTCTGAGCACATGTACCTGGCTTGGAGTGAGAATGAGAACAGCTTCATTTTAGCTACAGCAATGTACAGTAAATGAGAAGTGAATCAGGCTACAGGAAGTAAAAGAATACTTGCCTGTGTGCCTTGACAGTTTTTTATTTTTTATTTTTTTTAAAAATCTAACACTGAAACAGAAATGTTGTTCCATGGTAATTGCCAAGCTTAGCAAATGCAACTTAGAAGCTCCCCCTCCCCACTTTATTTAGAGGGAAAAAAAATAGCTAGGATAGAGAAAGCCTTCCACACCTTGGGGAGCTAATTTTAGTCACTTAATATGATATCAAGAAGATTGTTCCATGTTCAAGTATAAAAAATAACTAAGAATAGAGCCAAATGGATTTTCAAAAAACTTTCAGCCTGAAATTAATGATAAATTTAAGAATAGCTAATGTTAAGAGCTCTTTATGAAGTGATTAATGAAGTCCGTCGAGTAGTAGATCCTGAATGCTCTAGAATTTTTCCAGGTACATGCATCTGCAATTTTATAAATACTAGAGAAGAGAGAAAAAAATTAGGAAGACGCTTTCTGCTGTAATGGATTCTACTAAGTGAAAAAAAAAACAAATCAGAATCTGAATTAATGTGGAAGCAAATGGATTAGTTAAAAGCTAAATAACACCAAACAAAAATCTAAACAAAAATAAAGTAAAATATGAATATGGTAATGAAATCTTTAAAATTTGAAATAGCAAAACACTCTTAACTTTTTAAACAAATCTCAAAGAAAGTGCTTTTGATTAGCCAAGAATGAATTTTCTTTTTATTTTTTTTCCCTCTGACATCAGAAAGGCCATCAGGCTTCTTTTCCTGTCTCTCTGTGCTCTTCCTCACATATGTTTAGCTGAGCAGTGGTTTTCATTTATGTTCTTCCTATGCTTTAAGTGACTTTGCATTAAGGACATAAAAAAGGAACCAAAGACAACCCATGGAACTACAGACCAGTCAGCCTTACGTCTGTGCCAGGTAAGTTCATGGAACAGATTCTCCTGGTAGCTGTACTAAGGCACATAAAAAATAACCAAGTGGTTGGTGACAGCCAGCATGGCTTCACTAGGGGCAACTCATGCCTGACTAACTTAGTGGCCTTCTACGGCAAAGCTACAGAGCTGGTTGAAATGGGGAAAGCAATGGATGTCATTTTCCTGGACTTGTGCAAGGCATTTGACACTGTCCCACATGACATCCTTGTCTCTGAAATGGAGAGATATGGATGATCCACTCGGTGGATAAAGACCTGTCTGGATGGTCACACTCAAAGAGTTGTG
>NW_009731468.1:15470-17546 GCF_000703405.1 Apaloderma vittatum | reverse complement strand
CCTATCAGGGTAAAGCGGTTCAAGACACCTGTGATACTTAATACAGGTTTACATCACATAAGATTGAATTTTCCTGATGCAATAAATCTGGGAAGTTATATTGGGATGGGCATATCCTAGTGTTGTCCCATGAATATCTGGTGATGGAATGATCATCCCAGGAAAGGAAGAATTTCGAATGGACTTTGGTGCTGGTGGGAAGAACAGGGGAATGACTAACTAGGAGTAAATACTTGATAATTGGGACAGCAGCTGAGTGGTAAGAGAAGGATAAGGAGAGAAGGAAATGGGAAAATGGGAAAAGGGGTTTGCAGGAAATATTATTGAGGGAAGGAAAAACAGTGAGAAATGAGCCGATGCAGGATGCTGAATCGCATGTAGACGTGCTGCTTTGACAAGAAGCAGAAAACCTGTTGTTATGGAGACGTCTTCAACGTAGTCTTTTCCAAAATGTGAGGTGAAATCCTCAGGAGCGTGGTAAGTCTGGAGAAGGTCTGAGTTACACAATAGGAGGGTTTTGTGGCGTGAGTTACTTTTTTTAACCGAGCTCCAGGAGACACACACCGTTCGGGTGAGTGTGAGAAGTGTTTTCTTCTGCATGTCTTTCTGTCATCCAGCTTTGAAAATGGTGTCAATGCCTGAGACTAAACAGGTTCACGTGGTCTCTATCAGAAAGGGTGAGCCAGCATAGCTGTCCCCTCTTTGTCTAAATGATGGTGAAACAGCCGTTGGACAGTCATTTCTATTCGTGGTCTTCTGGAAAGGAGCTATATCTCTACAATTGCTGCTAATCCACAGGACAGACAAGTTCCCTTAGTGTTCCAGTTATGGCATTTGTTGGGGAAAAAAGTAAGCAAATGGGGGAGAGGAAGATGGAAAACACTTTCACTATACATTTTCCACTTTGCTATTCCATGTTTTACAATTGCCTAATTGTTCATCAGCTTCACAATAGAAATGCCTTTTATTTTTTTCCAGGTACTTAGAGAAGACGTAAGTGTCATTTAGTCAATTCGCAGAACAAAGAAGTCAATTTATGTATCAGATTTTCTCTGTTTCTTTATTCTTTAAAATAATTTACTTTATTGGTTTAGCGTGCTTGAAAGGTGAGGGATTGACAGGACTACAGTGCAGAAATATCACTTCACAGAATCAGGTCATACACACCTATCTTTCTTTAAGCTGGAGTGGGAAAAGTAGAATTTTGTCAGCTTCCACTTGCATTTAAATTTAAATTCCTTCTCTTTTTAAAGAAAAAAATAAAAGGGAAAAAGGAGCCAAAAAAAGAGCAGCTAGCTCCTTAGCACATTCTGAATCACATTGTGTCAAGTGTTAGAAATAAATGCCTATAAATCCATGAGGATAAGCCTGAAGACTGCTGGAAAAGCCAAGAGCAGTTCAACTTGCTTCACCCACAGCTGAAACCACTCCACTGAATCCAGTGAGAAACTCTGCTGGCACCCTGGAGTGACCCTAACTGCGGCCCACATGAAATAAATCAAGATGATTAAGTCTCCTCACAACTTCTTATTCTGCTCTCATTTCTGCCTCCTAAATATGCCTGCTTGTTTGTACACCCATGTATCTTATGAATGAGATGCTGGTTTGCCAAATCACTGTATCAACATTCACGTGCAAATCTGGCTCAGGCGGCCGCTGAATATTTGTGATGTTGCAGCTGGAGTAGTGTCCAGCCTGGGAAAACAGCACAATCTTGTCTTCAGACTTACTTCTTTTAAGAAGAAATGGAAAAAACTGGGAGCACTCAAGTCCCATTAGCTCTTCATAAACTCTCCAAAAATCTTTGTGGAATAAATTGAATTTCTCCCACTCTCAGTAGTGTATGCCTGCCCTGAAAATAGAAGAGTCCTTGTGTTGCATAATTTTTTTTTTTTCTGTGGGAGAAGCAGAGAAGTTCAGTGTATGTTTGTTGTCCCCATTAGTGTTTGATTTTTTGTTGTTTTGTGGGGTTTTTTTTAAAATACATATATTCACAAGTTGATCAATCTCCTGCTGCATATTTATTACTGAACTACTCATGAGACTCCCATTCAAGCATAAATCTCCCCTGTACAG
>NW_009731468.1:5036-15439 GCF_000703405.1 Apaloderma vittatum | reverse complement strand
GAATGCTTCTTCTCTGGCTTTATAGTCTCCATCACTGTCTTCTGCTCTCACAAAAAATTGCGCTTTTTCCCCAGATATCTTTCTTCTCCCTTCGATTCGAGTCCCCAGCCTTTTCTAAATATGTGAGCACTCTGCATTTTCCATTCAACTACTCGGCCATATGTGGTAATGGTGATGCTATAAGATATGTAGGCTTTCCAAGGATCTCTAAGCACAATTATATTTTACTTAGGCCAAGACAATATTAAATATAAATAAGCACATTTCTAATCCTCTTGTATTTTTTGACCTTTCAGAAACTTCATCTTTCAGGATACAGTTTTTCTCTCAGGTGGTATGGCACCTCACTTTTTTTTCCCACCACAGTGGCCAGCTTTTTTGCTTTTACAGGTCCTCAGCTGGGCACAAACCCACTTCCATCCAACCGGGTCACCCTGCTTCCTATGCCCGCACGGAGCAGCCTGTCCTTCCCTGCTGGTGTCATCTGCTTTGTACCTTCTGCCACCCACATGGGGCTTCAGCATCCCATGGCCAAAGAGTCTCTTTGTCCTTGTTCAGGTTCAAGGGTGACATACTGAGGCTGCCTTACAGCACCGGTCTGAGTCTCACAACAAGCAATGGCATCAACTCAGAAGTCATAAGCTGGCAAATTCCCCAGTCCCCTCTAGGGCTAGGGGAAACATGAGAGTGAGGTGGTCTTCACAAGGAAATTATCATAGAATCATAGAATCACAGAATGGTCTAGGCTGGAAGGGACCTTAGAGATCATCTAGTCCAACCTCCCTGTTTTGGGCAGGGACGCCACCTCTCGACTAGACCTGGCAATTATCAGTGGTGTCTAAGTCTAAGTCAAGGCAGACCTTGAATTCCTGAAGTGAGGCCATGACTCCACTCTACGAAAAGGTGCATTGGTTGTTAAGTCACCCAACCAGGAAAGGTTGCCCACCAGCGTCCTACAAACCTCCAGTCCTGTTCATTCATGCTCATGGAGCAGCATTTTCTGTCGGGTTTTGTTCTGGTGGCTGGTTGTTGGCTTTTTTTCACGCGAAGGTTTATCTGCTGACATCAGCATATCGGTATCAGTGTAAATCACACAAAACTTAAGAGCCAGATGTATCTATTGGTTCATAATTCAATTACCTTGTATGAGATGGTTTCATCTGATCCTTCTTGAACCTTGAATAACAATGGCACTATTAATAAATGGCTATCTGCAAATGGGAACCTCTCTTGAAAGTGTCATTTGTTGATGGAAATAAATGGAAAAGACTGAAATACTGTGTAAGAATAGGATTTCTATTTATATATATTCTTGCTTATCAGAGAAACAGCAGTGCTGATGCAGTATGTTGTTCTGATTTTGAAATATCTCACTGTAAAAAGCATGACCGTTTTTGGTGATTCCCATATTAAGAGCTTGGATTGGTATATTTGAACTTTATGCAAGAAATAAGATTTTATATCAACTACACATATATTTTGGTTTTTAATTATAAAAAAGCGTGATCTTCCTAATATTACTTTAGGCTGAGAAAAAGCACAGTGCAACAGTAGTATTAGCTGTATCACATGCAAACCTGTATCTGGAATGAGGAAACTGCACAAGAAAAATTAAGATATCAGGGACCAAAATTTGATTTATAACTGGTTCCACTGACACACTTTACTCTTCTCTATCCTTTTTCTTGAGAAGGCAGCCTCACCTCAAAGACTTAATGAAATGTAGCACAAGGTGTGGGCTTTGTTCCTTATGTATTACACTATAATTTTTGTTGTAGTTATCCTTTTACCAACTTGATAAGCTTAAGGACTCTGCTTACATGGTTACAGAATAAATAAAGTTGACAAACGTTAGTGATACTATCTTTTAGGGTGTTAATAACAGATTAGTACATTGTAGAAAAACACATGATAGTCTTAAATATTATATGATTACATAAAGCTCTTAAAAGCTGTAATTCATGTAAGACAGTTAATATTTTACTATACTCCTCATTCTCCTTCCTGGCTATGATTTTCAAGATTTATTTGTCACTATTCTCCATTTTTCTGCTGTACACAATGTTTGTGGTCTATGGCAACCAATCCCCTTGGGTTTTCTTTTGCTTCGATTTGCATAAACACAGGCATCATATGAATATTCAGCGAGTGGCTTTGCATTAAGCAAGTGCCCTTAATCAGCTTTTCAGTTCAGTTTTATTGGTTGCATTCACAGTCGGTTATTTCATCGAGAAAACCTGAGGGCCCTACAAAGCTAACCGGGTAAGGATTGCCTTTAATGAAGGAGAACTGTCATTGATTATATAGATTCTGGGGATGGATCAAAGCTTGCTACTTTGTGTGGGAGGCTGTGCATATATTTTTTGTTATTATTATTAATAATTATTATTATTATTGTTGTTGTTGTCATTGTCGTTGTTGTTGTTATTAACCCATGACGGCCAGGTGGGCACATGTTTCCGTAATTTGCATAAACATCAACTCTCAATCAAAAATACATAAGGGTTGTTTTAAACACTGGGCTCCTAGGACAGCAGGCTGCGTAGCACTGTGGTTTGATTGGCTCCGTGGCGTTTTCATCACCGGCAAACATTCCTATAGCACGGAAGCCACTAAAGAAACTGAACTGAATGTACAGTATTTGTTTTCGAAAATGTCGGCTACCTTTTCAAAGAAAATTGCACATATCCTCCCCCACCCTCTCTGTGAATGTTAGAGCTTCTTTCTTTCCATAAAAAAATACCTTACGAGCTTGACTGCAGCCGTATTTGTGGTCTTGACTGGTACCTGTGATTGCCAGGGAAGGCAGCAAAATCTGTATTTGTCTTTAACTCACATAAACATGAGCAACATGTAAATAAGAAGCCACGGCGTTGGCGTGCAGTGCATAACCTCCCGTTTGCACGCTGCAGACCTCTCCACTTTGCTTAAACAGGGGCGCGATCTGGAAAAGGACTAATCACACACTACATAAGTTATTTCTAATGCTGGTTTGATTATCCTGCTGCCTAGAATGCCGTTTGAGGAGGAGGGCTGCAGGGAGAAATACCTGCTCATAAACTAACGGAAGATGATAAGGAAGAGTTAATTGAGGACTCAGCACTGGGGAAGGAGGGTATAGAGAATCAAAGCTGGTTTATGTATTTAAATTACTGGAGATAATTAGCATCATTCTCCTTCTTTGTAGCTCAGTACTTGGCTTTTGTTAGGATCCTGAAATGAGCCATTAGGGGATAAAATAATCACATCTAAAACGTGCTCATTACAGAGGGTTCTGATCCAAAAGCGTCCCAGGCAAAATACAAGGTATGTGAGCACCAACGATGGCCAAACAGAAAAGAAAAAATAATAAAACAGAAGCATAATACATCGTAAGAGCTACAGTAAAATTATGTTTGAGAGGATATGTAATCAGGACATCTATCTGTTAAACTGCACTGAAAACCACAGTGTGTGTTTCACAAGGGATAATAAGGAACACCAGGTGGCAAAACCTTTAGACCCGAGATGAGTGGGTGTGACAACACCCCAATATTAAAATTACACATTACACTGACTCCAGGTAACCTGGCGGGTTGTGATGCGATGCAGATGGTGGGAAGTTGGTGTGTTTTCTGCCATGTAATAATCTCTAATGAGAAGGTATTGAATAAATTTTTCACTGCTGGTATCAACTATTCCTGTGAATCTGGTGCAAGCCAAAACCCCGAGGGAAAAAAGACAAAAGCAAAAATGCCTTGTTTGGTTTAGTTGCTACCCTTATTTGGGGTAATGTTATTTCTTCAAATAAACATTTCTGCTATTTCTTAAATGGCATTAAAGGAATATTTTTAGGATTCCTAGAAGGGGGCCTGCCATGAGCATGTTTTATTATTTGACCTGTTTGTCAAATTTTATGCCACTTTTTCCCTTTAAATCAGTGCTTGATATTTTGAAGGGAAAACAGGAAAGTGGATTAAAACTTAAGATATAAAAATAGGAGGAAGGAAAAAGTGTCTCTCGTGATCAGATGTACCTATTCAAGGAATGTCACATTTTATACAGAATTACTAGAACTAGTTTTAAATTTACATCTCTTGCCCAGTACATTTAATTAATTTTTTCAGTTCATTGTGCATTTAATCACTGGTCATTAAACATTTACAGCTGTAATAAACACCAAGCAATCTTTAATGCAACATAGGGACTGTAGGGCTGGTAGTTTATGCTTACCCAAGACCTAGAAGACATCAAATAAATAGCACGAAGGATATCTATAGTATCTATGTAGTATCTATATAGAAGGATATATTAGAAAATATATTATTACTGGGTGGTTATAGGATGTATGACCTGATTCTGTGCTAAACCCTCCCTCAGTGTCTGGCTTGGACTTGGCCAAGAAACCTGTTTCGATGCACTCCTGAGCATCTGCAGAGCACCCATCATCAGTCCTCGGAAAATATATAGCAATTTTCACTTTTGAAATGAAACCACTGTATTGGGTGAGAGTGGGACTCATATCTTCTGTGCAGAAGGGGTTGGAAATAAAACAGGTCTAGCTGTAATTCGTATTTTTTTCTCCTGTAGAGGAAATAAATAATTACTGGAAGCGAATCTTAAATAACTATATTGGAGTGGGAACTTTAAGCTTAGTTCATCTTTAGTTACCCACCAAGGCCTGCCAGCAATGTGTGTATTTTAATCCACTTGTCTGGTAGGATTTTGACTGAATGGGCATAAAAATGAGAAGAGAATTCAAACATAAATTTTCCCACTCCCACCTTCTTTTCTCGTGTGATCCTTGTGACGGTGCACTCCTGCATCTCCAGGCTGACCACAGCATGGAACAAAGTCTGTATTTCTTTGGAGAAATTTGTGGGGAATAAAAACAATACAGGCTTGCAGGCTTTCTGCATGCATTTTAAAAAAGGAAAAGAAACAAACTCTTTTTCATGTTTTGTTGCCAGTGACCTTTAGCCAGGCACAGCACCACTCTTTTTGGCTGCTATGCTGAAGAACTATAGGTCTGAGTCCTAAGAAGAAAAATAATAGCTTGACGTGAAACAATAAATTAGGGTGCTGATACATTTCTACCTCACCTGGTTTTCACACCAGTCTAACACCACTGGCATTACTGGTGGCATTGCTGACTTAGCCTGAGGAAAAGAAAAGAAAAATCAAGCTGCCATTTTTTTATAGTTTTCCTAGTCACCAAAAAAAAAAAATAAAAAAAAAAAATCCCACATGTAATTGTTGTGGATGTGTCACTGTAGACCTTGGCATAAATTACAGATTTACAATGTGTATTTCACGTTTTTGCATTCCGAAGAACAGCAGCACACTGACACCCAGCAAACAGGTTTTTGCATGAACATTTACCAGCATTACGTTGCCTGCCTTCACTTTTTTATATCCATTTAATCTTACACAAATTCTTCTGTTTTCTCTTCCATCAACATCAAAAATCTCAGCACTGCTGTTTTGCTGCAAACCACTGATAACCAGGATTTAGAAGGAAAGTGCTGACAGATTACTAACGATAGAAAAACAGCCATAATGGAAGGACTCATTTTTACGTAATGAATGAGTTGTTAGCATATCCAGATTCGCATGATGGATCGGACCTATAGAATTTCTTTTTCTTTAAATCCACATGCCTGAGTTATTATTATTCTCAGGAGCAAAGCAAGGTAAATTAGATGAAAAAAATGTTTCAGATACATGTTGGATGAAGCTAGAGGAACAAAAGGCAAATAGCCCTGGGTTCTGTACAACACATTTTGGCACTTGTGAAGTAAGCCTGTTTTCTACAGTAGAAAAATAAGAGTTCAGATTTTAAAAAGCCTCTACAGACATCATCAGTTCAGATATTCTGGTTTGGATTGGGATTTTATCTCTTGTTTTCTTTTTTTCCTGGTTTGTGGGTTAGGGAGTGGGAAAATACTGGAGGAGGTGTCTTTCAAGTGTAATTTTCAAAGAGCATTTAAAAATGCTGTTGCAGTCAGGTTTCTGTTTTACCAGGTAGTCAAGCAGAGACCTGCTGGGTCGAGTCTGAGCAGAAGAGTTTTAAATTCAGTTTAGCAAGTACGGTTTTCATTCTTGGCTTGGCTATGGTTTGCCTGAAGAGTCCTGAAGAAGTCATTTCAGTGCCTGTGCTCTTCTCCTGCAGTGTTTGTGATGGGGACAGCCCCATACTGCTTATTTTTTGTCACCAAATGACGCTGGTGGGGCTTTATTGCACTTGTGGTTGTGTCTGTACATCATGGAATAGGGACCCTGTGGTTCCCTTACTCCATTTTCCTTCAAAAAGAGATGGAGAACAGGAGCTGAGAACAGCTGACACCATTGGCTATCTGCCTTTCTCTGGGAATTATTAACAAAGGCTAGTGCCTCAATTAATCCATCCCAAACACCAGTGGGCACTGATGTGGAGACAGGGCTCGGGTGGAAGAGGAGTTTCCCACACATCTGTGGGCTCTCTCCTTTCCCCTTTGCAGGGAGAAATGTTCTTCCAGCTCAGGAGGATTTTTGTAGACGGATCTTCCAGTCTTCCTCCACTCTGACGACCCCTCAGCGGCTTTGTCGTGTAAGTAGAGACAGGTGTCCCTTTGCAGAGTGCTGAAAAGAGTAATTAATTCACCTTCTTTCATCAATATCTGGAGGCAAAGAGCTGCATCATTGCTAGGAGTTATAATTGTTTTATCCTAGGATTACATGAGTAATTTTCCATTTTTGCCAGGGTCTGCAAGGTGGTAATGTCTTCAGTAGTGAGTGATGACTTCTCGGTACTGTCCTGGGGCTATCACTTTCCTGAGCACTCAGGTTTCTCTTTGCAGCAATAATAGAAATCTGCTCATAATGCAAAAAGTCCAAGTGTGGCTGCACAGAGTATTGTACTATTTCACCTAAAGCACCCTGAGGAAACATGATTCTCGAGCAGCCTTATGTATTTATGACATCATTTGCTATGTTTTCCAATAGATAACATTTTTTTTTTCTGAATGTTGTTATGTCTTGGATTTGTGGTATAGTTGTACTTCATTACATTCAAAATTACGTGTAAATGTTTATGACTTTGCATCCTCAAAGATGTACAGCACATGATTGGGCGAGCACTGAATCAGCATATAAATACTGTCACAATGTAATTAACAGTTCTTGCCTCCATATGATTTTTTTATTTATTTGTTTACGTTTTTTTAACATAAACGTAAAGAGATTGGACTAGATGATCTTTCAAGGTCCCTTCCAACCCCTAGCATTCTATGATGCTGTGAAACTGAAATACGACAATAGGACTGACTCCTCTATGTATAATATTGGAGTTCACATTTTGTACAGTAAAGGGAAATACAATACAGCTTTACTCAATCTATTTATTCATGATACCAAAAATTAAAACAAATAAAAACTTACAAAAATATTTACTGGAAATATTCTTGCTTTACCATTATTTTAAGGTTTTTCTTTAGAATTCATTATGATCTGCATAGTTAAGAATATTAACTTTTTCACACAATCTCATTCTGAATTTTCCATAGGGTAAGATACTTTAGCATTCTTGGCCTAAGTGTATTGAGAAGAAACAAACAAAACAATATTATTATATTAATATCACTAAATTTATTATTATTATAAATAATAATAATAACAATAATAATTATTACTACTAATACTAATACTATTATTAGTATTATTACTATTATTGCTATTATCTCCCCACAGACTCCGTGTGGTCCCTATTGGTCTACTTGCAGCATTGATCCTGAAGAATAAAAATTTATAAATTTAAATGTCAATATTAATTATTGAATTATTATTTTTTTCTGTTTATGTACTGCAGCTGAATTCAGGTGAAAATTCTATGTAAAAGGGATGAAAGCTTGAAGAAGTTGTAGAATTTCAGCCTTCAGCATAGAGAAGTGGGGAGAGAAGCAGCTCAGGAATAAGTGTTCAGGGAACTTGAGGTTGTTAGGGAATAATTATCAACTTCCAAGTGCAAAATTCAATATCTTATGGAGTGAAAGAAGAATCATGTATGTGCACCTCTTCTGAAGGCAAGTTAATGAAAATATAATCCAAGCTTTTTTGTTCTACACAATTAAGAGATGCTTTCTCAGGTGTGCCTAGGGACATTAACTTCAAATTTAGCAGTTTTTCTCACAGATTTTAAAAAGAGGTTTAAATCTAAGGGGAAAATGCTTGCAGCAATGTTTGCCAATGATCTGGAGAGTGTCCCTGGTTTAGCCAATAAAAATCTCAGCTCCTGTTATTTATTCTGTTCAATTCTGTAAATAAGTGATGAATCCTGGTCTGGTGGGAGGTGTCCCCACCCAGGGCAGGGGGTTGGAACTAAATGAGCTTTAAGGTCACTTCCAACCCAAACCATTCCATGATTTTATGATTCTATGCTTGAGAGATAGCTCTAAAAAATAACTCAGCCTATCTACAGTCCATTTATTTTCTCTTTATGGACCAAACCCCAAACAGTTGTGAATATTTGAAGCTAATGCCAACACCCTCAGAATACAGCCCTAAGTTACTCAGTTAAATTACTGTATTTGATTCTGCAGCATTTGATTTATGCTCAGCCTATATTCTGAATGAATTTATAACCTATCTTCTGAAATATTGCAGCAATTCTAACACCAGCCACATGTCTGGAGCAAACAGTCTAATCCAAGAGGCAGGATAAAACGTAAATTTTAAAAAACAGGTGACTGATTTATTTTTTTTCTTCCCACATGGTGGTGTCCAGAGAGCAGAGAAATAAATAAGGAAAAAGCACAATGGCCTGAATTTTGGGGTGCTGTTATTAATAACGACACAATGAGGACCATCCAAACTGATTTCCTGGGCTGTAAGTGATAAGCAATGAATTTTCTTACGGCTGTGGAGGTTTTTTATTACGGCTGATAGAGGGCTACAAACAGAGACCAGCGGGGACATTGGCAGGGACAGGGAGTGAACTGACATCTGCAGATTTCGCTAATACCCTCTGACGGGGATGCCAACCAGTAGCTTTCCCGTCTTGGATGAAAAGCAAAATAAAATAAATAAATAAATGAAACCAAAACAGAGGAGTCCCACTGTGCCCAGACTCAGTGAGGAAAAAAGATTCATTGAACCACACAGGTTTTACACATTGATTGTCCCTCTCCCTTTCAGAGATATTTAGATTTCCTGCAGGCTGAGGATAAAATTGAAACATCTTTTCAGCAAAGGCAAAGAAAAGGTGTCACTCTGCTAGAATTCATTTATTATTCACCTAATCTGCTACAATTCATCTATAAATTAACCCCATCTAAATAACCTGGGGTTTTTTTGGCAGCATGTAAAAGACAAAGATAGGGACAATGATACTGGAAATGTTTTTAAAAATCAGGACAAATACAAATTTGAGTTAATGAAAGAATGAGGACGACCCCAGCTTAAAATAACTCTTTGGCTAAGGTTGTCAGTGACTCCTCGGACCTGTGTGAGGTGAGATTTTTTTCTATCTATGAGACCTCACACAAACAGAGCAACTTTTTAAACCATTTCAAATGTACCAGAAAAAATGGGCTGGCAATACTGAATTTTCTCACCTTTAAAATGGGATGCTCAGCCTTTCATTTGAGTTAGCTAGACATCATCAGAAAAGTAGATGTGCCTGGAGAAGGAGAGAGTAAGAGCATTTCAGAAAACCAGCATCTTTTGGGGTGAGTGGAAAGCAGAAGCAAAATATGTTAAAAATACCAGAGAGAGAGAGATATGCATGGAAATACAGAGAATCTGGTGATTAAGAGTGTTGTCCATAGGCTCTTGCAGTAGGGATTCTTGAGAGCAGAGGTGTTTCTAATACCAAGACTATAATGCCAGAAGGATAAACACATATTCCTAGGACTGCCTCATTAGGTTCGGCTAATTTTAGCCCGACAGTCTTGCAGTCAATTGAATGATCTGTTAGGGTGGTTTCTGTGGTTATTCCATGGGAAGAACCAACCTTTGACTCTGCTGGTCAGAGCTGCCTTCAGGAGATGGGCTCCTTCTCTTGTGTTTCAATATCCAACAGAGGAGCTCGAGGCTGGCGGTAGGGGATGCTGGTACCAGGACTGGAGGCTCCTCAGAATGAGCTCCTGTCACAGAGCCCCTTCTCGGATTAGCACCGAAGAGGCAAACCTCAGAATTTGTTAGTGTGTTAACTAGTTAGTCGGGGTGACTTGCTCTAGTGGTGCATGATAGCACCTGGGGTCTTGAAGAACCAATGCACCTCGCCTACCGGAATGCATCTCCTCGCTTAGTGATGTTACAGGGTAAAGCACAAGGACGTGCTCCAAGCCTGCAGGGAATCGGCTTACTGCTCCCAGACACCCGCTCTGACTTCCCTCCTCATGCTCACTCAGCCTGCATAACAGGCAAATGTTAAAAGCCTATAAATT
>NW_009731468.1:0-5005 GCF_000703405.1 Apaloderma vittatum | reverse complement strand
CTGCTGAATTATTTCTTTGTGCTAAGGGCTCACACTCCAGCTGTAAGACATTGTGAATTTTGCTGATTCCAGTGCATTGCATGAGGAGGATTTCCTTTCTTTTTTTTTTCCTTTTTTTTGCATGATTTTCTTTTCTTAGGAGAGGGGTGCAAAAATGGAGAGACTGATTAGTTTTCTACCCCACCCTTCTGATTTCATTCAGCCTTGATCCTTTCCTTCTCTTTTTGGTGTTACTTAAACCATCTCTGTGGTAAGAACTGCTGCCCCTCTAATTATTAGCTTTTCTCTTCTCCATACACTTAATATTGGACAGGATCAGACACATTGCTAGACCAGCTATGGCAGAGCTGAGATAATTTTTTTGCACTTAACTCCTCCTCTTACTATTTTGTATCATTAATTCCACATTGCAGGAGAGTGGGAGGAGAATGGGATAGATTCACTTTCACTGGAACAGATAATAGATTTGATTTATGAACCTGAACAGTGTTCCATATGATCAGAAATAATGGTGTTTGATGGAGAAAATAGCCCTAGCACCCAATCAAGACACAAACAAGTGCTGTGCACGGCCAAAGGTCTATTGAAATCCATCAGAACACTGACCTTCATCCTCGGATACTAAAAACAAAGAGCAGGCGTTGAGGAGCAGGCTGGTAATACCAGTGGCAACTGCAATGCCGTTTTTCTTCTCCGATGTGACAGGGCAACAAGAGACACCTTAACTCTAATGTAAATCATTGGGAATTTTGGCTTCCTTAATCTTTTCTTAGCTTTCCTCAGAGAAGAGGCAAACTGTTGGCTGTAGCTTCTGGCTGTTGTTGTGCTGTTACGACAATTCTTGTAGGATATACATGAAAATATGTGTTACATACGGAATCATAGAATTGTAAAACTGGTTAGGTTGCAAATGACATTTAAGCTCATTGTGTCCAGCCATTAACCTAACACTGCCAAGACCACCAGTAAATCATATCCTAAGCACCTCATGTATATGTCTTTTAAAAATCTCAAGGGATGGTGGCTCCATCATTTCCCTGGGCAGCCTGTTCCAGTGCTTACCAAACCTTTCCAAGAAGAAATTTTTCCTAGTATCCAACCCTAACCTCCCCCAGGCCGGCTTGAGGACATTTCATCTTGTCGTGTCTCTTCTTACTTGGGAGAAGGGACTGACCCCACCTCACTACACCCTCCTTTCAGGGAGTTGTAGAGAGCGAGAAGGTCTCCCCTCAGCCTCCTCTTCTCCAGGCTGAACAACCCCAGCTCCCTCAGCTGCTCCTCATCAGACTTGTTCTCCAGACCCTTCACCAGCCTCGCTGACCTTGTCTGGACATTGTTATAAATTGAGGGAATAAAACTCAGGAGCCAATTTAGAATTTAAGTGATTAATAAAATTTATTAAATTTAGCGAGCAGCTAAGTAAGCAAAACAGCGCTGGGCAGCGGGGAGCAGCTCTCACTAAGGAGTGCTCATACTACAGCTGCACCCGTGCACGGTCAGATACCTTGTTTATATGTAAAGAAACTTACATATTCATTAGATGCTTATAATATGCTCCTCCTCTTGACACCTGCGCAGTGCCTCCTGGTGGTCTTGGGCAGGGGTCTTCAGGGATGAACGCCGTAGGTCTTCCTCACGATGAACTTTTACCTTGGTTCAAAACTAGTTGCTCTCAGCACATTTCGTAAGATATCTTTGTCCTCGAGTTCCACAGGGGCCTTTCATCACCAGATGGTCCTTGTTAGACACCTTTATCACTAGGTTCTTGTCAACTATATTTTGTTTTTATATACTCCTACAGTGAGTCCATCCTGGTAGCCTTTTTTGTTTTTGCAGCTGGCACTAGACAGCTCCACCTGTGTACAAGCCTGACCTTGGTGCTGGGGGAGACCATGTTTGCTTAACAGGGTATTGTAGCCTAAACAACTTCATTTCTAGCACAGCATATAATTTGATTAACAAATTCTATATGCCTTCTATTACAGACATGTTCCAGGTTGTCTGCAAACTTGCTGAGGGTGGACTCAATCCCCTCATCGCTGATAAAGATATTAAACAGAACTGGCCCCAGTACCGAGCCCTGGGGAACACCACTTGTGACCAGCCACTGACTGGCTGTAACTCCATTCACTGTCACTCTTTGGGCCCATCCAGCCACCCAGTTTTCCTCCCAGTGAAGAGTACGTCCCTCCCAGCCATGAGCAACCAGTTTCTCCAGCACAATGCTGAAGGAAATAGTGTCAAAATCTTTACTAAAGTCTCAGTAGACAACATCCACAGCTTGGTTGGGTCATGTACGACAGACTCCTACCAAGATATCTGCCTTGTTGGCCTTCGCCCTAATTCCTATCCGTAAACATTCAACCCTATCATCACCATCATCAAGCTCTAGGCAGACAAAACACTCCCTAACACTCCTCTCCTTCCTTGCCTACGCCTTCTGAAGAGTTCAGAGCCATCCAGTGCAGCACTCCCCTTGTGCCAGCCATCCCGCCACCTTTCTGCAATGGAGACTACGTCACAACTTTCCTGCTGCACAGTGCCTTCCAGCCCCTCCGGGCTGTTGCCCATGCTGCCTGCAGTGGGGTGGATGCACTTCCAGGGGCTTATTACTGCTTGTTGCCTTTTGGGGGGAGAAATCCTGAATCTGCGTGACTGTTCTCAGGTGCTCTGTGGTTTCCAGCACATCGGTATCCCTTGTGTCTTTCCTGCCAAATGTGTGTGCATCCTGTACCTCCTCTGAGATAAGCTCATGAGTTGTTAAACTCATATGACCTCATCCAGAATAGTGAGTTTTGAGATGTGTTATATGTATACAGCTGTGTTTCATATACACTATCCTGCTTTGTTCTTCTTGAACAGAAGTTAACAAGACAGTGTTTTCAATCTAAGCAATTTAGATGCAGTTGCCAGAATATTTCCACCTTCCCAAACCAATCTACTTTTGCCCCATAATTATACATGTAAGTCCTCAATTTTGCACACCCAGCTTACGAAAATAAATGCCCAACTGAGAATAAGAGTTGTAGGGTGGATCTATTTTTTCTCTTCAAAGAGCAGTATGATGTAGCAGCTCAGAACTCTTTAAATGCTGATGTTCTTGTCACAGGCCCACTTATTACAATGAATAGCTTTATAGTATTATATTATTATTTTGCAGTCAGTTACGACTTTTTTTTTTAAATTAAACAGGCAAACTCTAAACACCTGCACAATAGGCTCTTTAAAAAGAACTAATGGTTAGTTTTTGACAAGATACTACATTACTGCAATTTAAAATCTTATCTCCATTGTGCATTAAAATGTTTACTGCTTAGCTGAGGATTTTACAATAACATTTTACAGAACAGACTCCAGCCCCACACTCAATATTTGCAATGTTTGCATCATCAAAGGTAAGCATACACAGAAGTACAGTTTTAAATAGAATATCAGGCCAAATTTCTATGCACAGATCTACTTCTTTAACTCCTGGAGCCTATGGACATTTCTGTCATCAACAACAGTGTTTCTGTCTCATCAGAAAGTGAGAGAAAAGGAAGGACTGTATGATTTAAAAAATTGTGCTGTGAAGAAATGCCTGGTAAAATAATTTCTGGATTTTTTTATTTAATGCAGTTGTTGGTATAATTGATAGCACATTGACAATAGTCTTTTGTTCCTGGGCTTTGGATGTTTTCCAACCTTAGCCAGTATTTGTATCACATACTTTTACCGTAAGAATATAAAATCACACTGAGTTTGATTTGTAAATAGGTACACAAAAATCCAGTGAGACGCATTTGTGGTGACCAGCTCTTAAACTTGCTTTTTAAACTGTCAAAGTACTGACCTTGTCAGAACTTCTTACGGCACATAAGTGAAAACTATTCCCCAAACGGGCTTACTGAGTAAAAAAATTGGAAAAACTTAGAGCCACTAATAGATGCTGGAACTTAGGTTTTGAGAGTTAAGTTCCTCACAGTTTTCTGTGCTCAGCTGTGAAAACTGTTGACATAACAGTAGCCAAATGGCTGGGAACTGGGCATTAGGATGCTTCTCTTTCAGTGTCATTAGACAGTGTCTTGTGTGTCATATTTGTGGGTGAAAGTTCTATTTAGGCTGTGTTTGGCTTCACTGGTGCCAACTTTGCAGCTAAGTCAATATGGATTTTTATAATGGACACAAACTCTCTTGTAATGAACTCTGGTTCATCACCGTGAAAAGCATGTTCTGTTTGCAATGAAAAATTGCGTAAGCTCCAATCACTTAAATGATTCTAATAGTCTCAACATCTACAGCCTATTTTTAGAAATAATAAAGCTGAACCACAGAAAAGGACTTCACTTAATGCCACAACATCAGTGTGCTCAAATGTGAAGTTATTTTATTTTATTTTAATCCTAAGTATTTCCCTTTCCCAGTCAGTAATTGAAGGACTATATAATTTTCTTTAACGTCACCCCCTCCCCTGATTTCTATTTAACTTATATTCTTACTGTAATGTGCCATACTGCTGAATAATGTTGTACAGATGTCATACAAATCAGCTAGCAGCATTAGCTATTATTACAGTTAAGTGGTCTGATATTTTAAGTGTGAGATCTCCATTGTACTGCATTAATGTCCCTTGTCCTCTTAATCTTATATTACTGGAGGGAAAATAAATACAGAATTGTAAGTATGGCCTGCAAACATTTTCATATACTGCTGGTGTTATTTTTAGTTCATGGTTATTATACTGTTTTGGGTATCTCGTAGAAACTGAAGCATCAGAAGAAAACCAGGGTGGGAATAATTGGTTGTAAATAGTCTCTGTGATTAAAAAAAAAGCAAAAAATATCAGCAACCTCAAAATTATCTAAATGATCTCTGAACACATGATAAATTACTGGCTGACATTTTGGAAGCTATGTTTATACTCCGGGATGTTTGTCCTTGGATTTGTGCTTACGACTCTGAAATGAGGGCCATTTGAAGGGTGGACCAGTGGGTAATATCACACAGAATCACAGAATGTCAGGGG
>NW_009731467.1:39201-63125 GCF_000703405.1 Apaloderma vittatum | reverse complement strand
TCGGGGTGACCCAAGGTCAGGACCCACCTTACCAGACTGCGTTGGGCCAAACAAATTGGGCCGAGCGCTTGCTCTCCCCCCTGCCCAGAATGAGACGGTCCTTACCTGGAGGTTGTTCAGAGGCTCCATTTTCATGACTGGTCCCAGAGTGTTGAGGGGCAGGGACACATCAATACTTTGGTTTGGCATCAGAGGTGTGTGAATGGCCAGTGGGGTGCTCGGGATGACCCCAAAGCTGGGCAGGAAAAGAAAAAAAGAAAAAGAGGTGATGAGAGCACAGCATTGTCCAACTCCAACCCAGCACAAGCTGGCTCATCTTCCCATTACTCCTGAGCTGGCCCTGGTGTCACTCCAGGGGAGGAACACAGCTCAAACCAGCAGACGCTCCAGGTAGGACAAGGTACGAGAAACTCAATCAGGCTGGTCTCGCTGACAGCACGCCACATCCTGCCCAGGGCACCAGCACCTGGGAACCCCTCCGTCACCCCACGGCACTGCTCTGTGCACAGCAGCAGCCTGCCCGGCCAGAAGCAGCTCCTGCAGAGCTGCAGAGCACTGCGAGCGGAGTACGTCACAGCCCCCATGGCTCTGGTGTCACTGGGAGCTATGGAAGAAGGAACTGGTAGCCAAGGAGCAATATGTGGTTTCTAATGGAGCGCTGCAGAGCAAATGAATCAAGGCAGCCAGCTGTCTGGTCCCGAGTGACGGTGCCTGGCTCTGGTGCTTGGCTGCAGGCCCTTCAGCTGGGGACGCCCAGCACCGCAGCGCAGCAAGCGTGTACTTGCCCGTTCGGTCCATGAGGCAGTTAACTCCACAGGCACCTCTACTCAGCGTGGAGAAGAGGGAAAGCAGCTAATGTTTAACACAACGCGTTCTTCTGTACTTTTTGAAAGCAGATGGAAGTGCAGATGCATAAGATAGTTCTGGTGTCCTTTAGCAGAATTCCCATTAGCTGCGGTGACAGAGCATTTGCACGAACAAAGACGTATGGGTGTATCAACTGAAAACCTGATACTGCCTCTGCACAGACACGTGTGTACTGGGCATGTCACTCTTTCAGAAGCCAGTACGTGCCCCATTCTTTGTTCTCCTTAGTTTTCACCTCTAGGGAGCTGAAATAAGAATATTCTCAGCGAGGGCCTGGCCACGTGATTTGCCTTCTGCAGCCATTTCACCTTGTGGGACACAGGCCCTCGTGTTTTCCCCGAGACTCAGAGGAAAAATAAAGTTGCGTTTTGCTACCAAGTGGCTGTGATATTACAGTACGCTAGAGCTCTAGCTTTCTTTTTTTTTTCCTCCCTAATGCTTTATCCCAAGACTGCAGTGAATGTGATTAGTAGCAGCAGGAGAGGGGAGAAAAACAATAGGAACTTCCCAGTCGCAAACCTTAATATTTAAACCTAAAGAGCCAGCTCAGTGCATCTCTTTCCAGTGCACCAGCCACAGTGGAAAGCAGCAACAGGAGAACAGTATTTGTAGAGGAGTAAATAGCAGATTGTATACGAAGTGTGTGCCGACACGCTGCAAAACAAGAAACTGCTGTTTTACTGTACAGTATTTAAACTTCTCATACCCTTGAGAAGTACTCTGTAGGTGTGGCCAGAACACAGCTGGATGTATGGGGCAGGGGGAGAAAATCACAAGGAAAATGTCTTTTTTTCAGGCCAATTTGCATGAAGCATTTGCATAGAGCAGCTTAGCAAAATTCTCCAGAAAATATAGCAGTCCAGGGAGAACAATTTACTAAGACTTACTTAGCATAATGTCTTTTGTAAGTAAATATTATTCATGCCAAGAAATCCCAAATTTGCAAGGCTAAGAGTGATATTAAAGAGATGGTTTCAGTAGATCTTTAGTACGGAGAACCCTTTTCCAGGGAAGGGATATAAGAAATAGGGGAAACGTTTCAGTCACAAGATATTCTTTGCAGTCTTGATAAGAACTAGCCTGGCCCTTGCTCCAGATAACACAAGAGCGAACCACACGATAAGCTCCGAGGGGGAAGACGCCGCGGCTGTACTGCCATGTCGTGTCTTCTGGCTGAGCCGTGTTTCCGAGAACAATCTGTATGCTCTAAACACTCAAGTGGCTGCTCCTTCTGACAAAATTATTCTGCTGCCAATTACTGGGAAAAACATGTGCCATCGGCTCTTAACTCCCAACTTCTTCACTGTCAGATAGCTTTATTAATGAGACCTGTACTTCCAGACAGTCTGAGGGGCAGCAGAGAAATTAAGTCGGGAGGCAGAGGCATTACGGACTGATCCCTGTGCAGCTCAGATGCTCGTCTGTTTATGCTCTTGTTTTCCTCAGGGCACTTGCTGGCTATAAAACCACTCACCTGCCGAACAACTCGGGAGGCTGCTTTAAAACTCTGCAGAGATGAAATGGGGCAGAAGCTGTTTCAGAGCCAGGAGAATGACGGGGTTGTCTGCCGCCTGTTTGCTCACAGATTCACCAGCCTGTATTTTCAGCCCTTTCACACAACTGTGGCGTGACAGAGGGTTCAGCCTGTACCCTCCAGCTGTTTCCAGGACTGCATTACATACCCACATAAAAGTCCTCCCTGGATCTAGCGAAGGAACATGCAACCTTGTTAAGAGCAGACAAAAGTGCATTGTTTTTTTTTACCTGTTCTTATTGAACTGAATGGCAAAGTCGGTCATGTGCTGCAAAGCCTTGTTGGTAAAGTTCATCTCCATGTAGATGTGGCCCTGCCTGTGACTGAACGTGCCCGAGATCTCCAATCCTTTAGCCTTCACCGCAGGCAACCAAACCTGGAACACAAGAGATGCCATTCAGCGCGAGAGGTCTGGCCTGAAGGTGACAAACAAGAACAGCTTTCCAAACAACAGCGAAGTCCGAGCTCGGCAATCCAGCTACGCTGGCACAGTAAGCCCACAAATGCTAAAGAAACACTACAGGGAAGATAGGACATGGGGTGTTGAAAGGATCAAGCTCGCCAAGGAGAAGTAAGCTCGCTGCTCCTAATCCGTCTTTGTTCACAGCACTCACGTAAGAATTCAAATATACTACAGCATTAGTGTGCACAAGAAACAGTGAAAGCTTGTGTCCATCACACTAATGTGAGACTTACCGGGTCTGCGGATGGACAGGCTTCTCCAAGGACTTGTTGGGCTATTAGAGGCAGGACAATACTAAAGTTTGAACCAGATCAAATCACAGGGCTGATACTATTAGCTGTTCCGGTTCTGGATTCCCAAACCATCGTTGTGGGAAAAGCCCCAGAACCAAATTTAAGTGGCACAAAGCAAAGTACTTCTTAGCTCGAAATTACTGAGTTCTTTTGTGCCTGGTTTTACACTTGTAAGCAGCTAAGACCAAAAGCTTCGAGTACTCTTCAGAGTACCTCGAGATCCTAGATTTCATACGATGACTTCAGTTTTTTCATCCATTGACTATTTAGTAAGAGTCTTAATTTTTGCTTACTGCCTTTCAGGCACGAAAGGCTAACCCCGAGCTCCCTGTGGCTGCTCCGCAGCCTCTCACCAGAACCATGTTCTGTAGCTCACAAACCCTCCAGACTAAGCATGCTTCAGTCAGCGCATCTGCCATCTCTGTCACTAACAGAGCATTTATCCGCATTACACTGCGGCACGCTCGTCCCAATCACGTCATTTTATCTTCAGTGTCACATTGGATTCCTCCGAAGAAACGCATCTTCTATGGAAGTTGTAGAAAACTGTATCCCGTGCTCAGCTTCCTGGGGAAGCTTACTAAGAAGCAGGGCTCCAGGAAAGCTGCTCTGACAAAATTGAAATTCTCATATCTTATATAAGCCATTCTTTAGAGTAATATTGTTACAGGCAAAATGAGGGAACCGCTTGAAAAAAACAAACCAACCCACAGAAGTCTGTAACTAACAATGAAACTGTTATTCTGCCTGAGAACATCCCAGGGCATCCCCGATGGGACTGACTTAAACCAAGGTGCCCCGACAGCACCAGAGACCCACAAGAAAGGGAACGAGCGACCAGTCTCAGACCTCCTGTCTGAGCCTAAGGTTAGGCAACATACTGAGGATGCTCTTTTTCCTTACGTACAGACTTCGGAGCCACATATCCTCCAGGAGCCATGCCCATACCAGACGAGAGCTCGAAGAGATCGTTGAGTCCGCTGCTCACCACCGCTGGGGTGGGCGAAGGGGCAAAGGTGGCTGGCACGGAGGAGGGGATGTAGGTCTGCCCCACCTGGAGGGGTTAAAAAGAAGAGGCACTGATTAACACCACATATGAAGAACACTACTTATTTAATAAAGCATGAACTTGGGCGAAATCCTAAATATTTAAAAGCCGTTTGCAGCTTCCCCACTGAATGATCAATAGTGCTAAATAATGCATCTGAATTCCAAAGCTCTTGGCAACTAATCCCTACACTCGGCTGTCACCTCAACCATGCAATAGCTTTCACGTTTTTTATAGCTCTGGTTATCTATTCCCACGGTAAAGGAACCGTTCCTCTCCATCTCTCCTCATAGACAATCTGCTTTGCGGATCTGCCCTACGTAAACCCAGGGAAAAAGAAGAAACGCTTTAAATCTTCTCCCCAACTACAACCGTCTTCAGGAATCTGCAAGATTCTGCATACCCAGAGGCAGCAAGGGAGTCACAACCGTACTGTGTACTCCCACCCAAAGCCAGAGCTCTGCATTCTCAGTGCTCCGGTCCCCAAAGGTTCATTACACGAGGCAGAACTAGATGTCTCTGTCTGCGCGAGGGCAACTTTTCTGCAAGAAGGGCAACTCTTCCCTCTCAGAACTTAAACACGGGCACCAGACCTCGAGTATTAACCTTTAGGTGCCCAGCTCCAGGTGGGATAATCACACTCAGGTTAGACTCTCAAGTTCTCTTCTTCCCTGTGAGCAGGAAGAATTACGTGCTGAGAACGGGATTCCCCAGGCAGCAGCCCCGGAACAGGCAGAATGGCTCAGGCAGCGCTAGGAAATACTGCTGACAGGCCTGGCGCTGAAGTCCTGTGTTCAGGAACCCACCGCAGACGTGGTGTTTCCATCAACCCTTTGGACAAGGAGGACTGGAGGTTTTACAGAACTGCTGGGTGGGCTTATGCTGGCAGTGCAGGCTCTGCAGGTATGATCTCTACAGAATAAGTATCTATCGCGTCCTGCTGTGGAACTGCCTGGAGGCTACAGGTACGCTGTACCAGCAGCTCTCCTCTGCCCTCACGCTGGAGTTAGAAAGGAAAGCAAGATCCGCAGGGAAAGGAGGAGAGAGAATGTCTGCAGCCATAACAAGGGTCTCTCAAGAGCCCTCAGTCCAGAACTGAGGACACTTTCCTCACTGGATTACTGGCTACACAGTCCTGGGAAGAGGGACTGGAGCTTTCTCCAGGAGACTTGCTTTTGGCTGTGGGTTGGAGGCATGCTCCCTCCTGCCCACTGCGTCTCCAAGTCACCTTGCATCTTTCTCCCACGCTTTCCTGGAAGAAGCTGGCACGCTTTTGAAGCCCAGGGTGCTCTGGAAGCAGCCTGGAAGCGTCCCATGTCCTGGCAAGCACTCTAGGCTCCAGGACACTCCCAGGCACAGAGAAAGGGGCGGGTGGCAGGCAGAGCTCAGCACTGACCACACGGAATAGGAAAGTGCTGACCACCTGATCCTGATGTCCGGGAAATCTCACGTGGCGCCTGGGAGGAGAAAAGCACCGAGCTGAGACAAGCCCACGGTGATGTCGCGTTAGGGTTACAACAGAACAGGCTTTGTGAGTAGACAGGTAAGCATCCTCGGCCTTCCAGCTGCCCCAGCAGTTGCTCAAGGGCTGGGGGCTGTGTTAATGCTGGTGGCTCAAACTAAAAGCTCCGAGAAAGAAGAGCTAAGCAGAGAGTCAATGGCTCTGGCCCTGGCTGCTCTTAGGGAAGCCCAGGTGACAGTTGGACTCAAAGCAACGTAGGTGGGGACGTGCGTGTTTCGGTTGCATTTGTCCATTTTCAAACACCTTCCGGGATTTAAAGCACCTTTGAGCACACAACGGGTGAGGTTGCATTTAAAACACCCTGAGCTTTGAGCAGCTTTTGAAATTCAGGGAAAAAAACGGAATGGCACTTACTGCCGGGCTTCCTCCAATGCCCCCGCCAAGGTCACTGCCAAGCTGAAAGAGAGAAGGAGAGAGAGGAGAGAAAGACCGAGTTCATTTAAGCCAAGTGTCAGGCGGTGGGAGCGGAGCTCGGCCGAGCACGCTGCTGCCAGCGCGTCCCCTCGCTCGCCGGGTACAGACAGACAGAAACACAGCGATGGGAAAGCGCAGGGAACAGAGGGGCGGTTTCGCTGTTGCGCGAGCAGAGCTATTTGGAGAACTACCCCACACACCTTCTGCGGATGGGAGCGTTTTTCAGGTTAACGAGAATAAAACCTCATCCCCTCCCGCGCCTGTCGCCCGCGCCGAAACCTCTCGCGTTTCACGCATCAGCGCTTTCCCTTCGACCCACCGCGGCCCTGAGCAGCTCCACAGACCCCAGTGGGGTAATTGAGAAACGGAATAAAAATGAACCTGACAGGAAGCTTCCTTCCCAGAAGCTTTGGTTTTCTAGGGAGCAGCGATGAACTACAGGAAAACACAATGTGTCTTGGCTATGTTCCTCCGACACAGAAGAAAGAGAAGGGGACAGGTGCCGGCTGTTACAACAGCTCAGACAGGTGGGCTTTGCCTTCTCTTAGAAGATGCTCCTTGAGCTTAGTCAGGATAAAAAAAAACCAGTTTCATAATCTAACGGGCCACTCAAATAGCAAAGAGACGCACTGGGATATTTCCGTAACGATCTCTGCCAAGCTACACGGCTGCAGTCTGAAGTGACCGAAAGAGCCACCACGTCCCACCCGCACACACCGAATCCTCGCTGGAGCCCTTCTGCCCAGGCGTCCTGCAGACCCCTAGACGCTGTCCTACTCCTTTTACAAAGCAGCCAGGCCACTTGCTCAGTGATAAAGCCCTTTTTTTAAACCTCGGTGCCATTCTAGGTGCTTGAGAGAATTCAGCGATCAGGACAGGCTGTTTGTGACTACAACACGGCTCCTGTGAATATTTACAGAGCTCGACAGACGACTGATAGCCGGGAGGAAACAAGCACAGATTTGCAGCGGTTATTCACTACAGAGACTTCTCCAGGCTTATCTGTGTCCCAGGGGTTTGTTTGGAAGACCATGGAAGGGTTTTTACTGAGTGCAGGGGTGGTTTTTTTTTTGGTCACATTCAGACAAGGATACCGAGCACGGAGGATGAGGCCAGGGCGAGGCAGGAGCCAGGCTGGCAGACCAGAACATCCCAGCTCGCCTTGTAGATGGCTTTGTTCTTCCATTTGATTAGAGTTTGGGGAGTGAGTTTGCTTTTAAAAAAAAGCATTTGACAAACCGAGTCAACAAAGGCTCTACATACCTTTTCAAATACATGTTGATTTGTTAAAATATTTAAATAAATGCCCCCTGTGGCTAAAGCAGAAGCCTCCAGGAGTGTTTGTGCTTAGAGCCCAAAAGGCTCTGGCCTTCTGCCTCTGCACAAAAGACCTGGAAATTCAACCCTCTCCTGGTCCCTGCCAGCCTGTGCCCTGAGAGATCTCATGGCAAATAACAGGTAAAATAACACTGGTCAAGAGTCATCGTAAAGCTTCATACTTCTCTCCCTCAGAGCACAGACAAAAAGGATTAAATGCTTTGAGAAGAGCAGCAAGGTTGCAAGACAGTGACTTACTAGATGATATCTAGCCTCCAAAAATCCTGTAAAATTTGACAAATCCCTGTGCTGTGCTGGATGCCCTTTCTACCCTCTGGCATCTCTCCTTCCCCTAGTCCCCACCAAAGCCACCTGGTGCCATATTAGCTACCGCAATAGGTGTTAGAGAAGCCCAAATCACACACAATTTGCCTTGTTGAGGAGCCTTAAGAGCTTTTTCCCTGCGTGAGACTCCGTTTATCCCTACTTGAGGTCACGGCAGAAATTTATACAGGACAGCCTTCATCTTCTGCCACAGCCACGTCTTCACAGGGCAACCCATCCTCTCGCTGCCCACGGCCGCGCGAGGTCAGTTTTTCTTTGCTTACTTGGGAGCTGACAGATAGAAGTGAGCGGTTCCAAAGTCAAAAGCAGAATCCAGTCGCAGCCCAAAGGAAGCCAGCCAGAGGATGTAAATCCAATTAATACCGACTTTATAAAATAGGGCTTATTATACTGTCGGGTGTCCCCCACCCAAACAGCCTGGCAGAGCCGAGTTTTGCTCTACAGACTGCTCTTTAAGCCAAGCCATGTTTTAGATTAATCTATCGGATCATTTACACCTTGTTACTGGCTCACTGAGGAGTAATAAATGCAACTATTACACCTCATCCCTATTCATAGCCTTGCACGTAGATGAATTTCACACTTTATACTGACAGGCAGCGAAATCCAGAGGAAAAGACAAAAAGGTAAAGAATCTGGTTCGTTTCCAGATACTATTGTATGCATGGAGGATCGCTGGTACCGTTCTCCGAAGGAGGAGAAAGATTGGTTTATCAAGCAGCAAGCATTTTACAAAGGGTATTATGGAAATGACTGAATAATTTTGCATAATCAAGCCAGATGTTAACTATTCTATCATTTCCTACTACGCTCACAAGAAGCTGCAGGCTAGGAACCCAACCTTGAAGCAGCCCATACACTGGTATCTGGATGCACTCGCTGCCAAAGAGAGAAGGAACGATATATTGGGGTTCCTCAAGCCACCCACAAGTCTTCCCTTCTCCCGAGCTGTCAGGCCTTGGGGGAAAAATAGCATTTGGATTTATGGCTTGAGTCAAGATTCCAGGTCTCCCCTCCGACAAGGCGGAGGAAAAAACCCACGAATCTCACTGGTGCGGAGAATTTACCATAAGTCTCCTTACATTTCTAGATTGCACCCCACACCTCTGCTCTGGGGTGGAAAAGATCTCTCCCCAGGCTCTGCCCTGCTCCGCCTGAAGCCCCGCTTTCCCCACGGGGGTCTGCACACAGCAGCCTCCTGCTCCCTCGGCTCCGGTGCTGCAGGTGTGTGCTGCAGAGCCGCAGAGCGAGCGCCGAGGAGGTGGCAGCTTCGCCAGGTCCCTGCAGGCAGAGCTGGCTCTTACACAGTGGAAAGAGAAGTGACAACATATCTACTTCTACAGAAAGCAAAGGGGATAAGTTAACAAAGAACAAATCAGGTCCACGGCAGATCTGGGGCGCACCACCCACTGCAGCAGCACAGGAGTCCCCTTCTTTTTTCTTGCCCATCACCCTTCCACAGCACCGATGCTTTCCTCACTCAGAAACTACCGGTCTGGTTTACCCAATTCTTCTGCAAGATGCCCAAGAACTAACTTTACCCCAAATTCAAAACGATGGAAGAGATGGTAACAGCGATGTGTGTGAGTAAGAGGGAAGGAGGAAGACAGAGGGAACAGGAACCAATTACCCACGGCGTGTCCTCTCCCATCTGGAGTGACAGGCAGAGTGCAGAAGGAAAGAAGCAGATATTAGTCAGGGGTGAAGTGCTGCCGAACCAACTCCCCGGGGCTGGCAGCTCTAGTTAACCATTTCCATCCACCTCGGCAGCAGGCGGCCCCTCCTGTGGGAAGCACAACGTGAAGCTGCCTTACACGGGCGCGGGCAGCAGCCCCGCGGAGGAGAGGACCATGGGAACACAGCTGTCAGCCCTGCTCCGGCTGAACAGGGTGGACAAGGGCTGCCACTTGATGGCCAAGGGGATCTCGTAGCACTGCAAAGCCTCAATTCCCAGCCTTGCCTCTTGCTGAAGAGCACAAAGGCGCTGCGAAGAGCTACCAGCTTCAGGGGATGAGGCGGGAGATGAGCCTTGGCCACCAAAAGAGCCACGTTCTTCAAACAGGGGTTCGCTTTATTCCCTCCCAACACATCCTGCCACAGCAGCCACGTGGGTTTAAAGAGGAGGCTGGGCTCGACCCTCTGTCAACAAAACCAGTACTAGCGCCTCTTCCCAAACTGCATCAGCATCTTCACTTTGTTCTAGTTGGCTCGGACAACGCTGCGGCTGCCCCGCAGTTTTTTTTGCGGTTGCCCTGTGATTTCAGCTCTGTGGAAGCGGTTGTGCTGACTTAGGGAGTGCAGCAGAGCTGGAGTTACTGCATTAGGAGGCTTTATTTGCATCTTAATCGCAGCTTGTAATGAAGTGACTCTGAAGTGTTCATGTGATCCGAAGGGGTTACAATCACTTCTGCAACATGACGTGAGGCATCTGGAGCTCCAAAAAATAACCAGGAGGGTGGAGCCAGGGACAGAAGCTGCAACAACCTCTGCTCAGCAACCGCTCTGCCCAGTGCCCGTAGCACAGCCAGGGCTTTCGGAGCAGCTGCACGGTTCCTGCAGCCACAACTCATGGGTTAACAGGGGACAACTCCTGCTCCTCCCTTTCTCCCACCCCAAACCAAGAGTGAAGCGTGACAGCTCAAGGAGGTAGATGAGAGTGTACGCTTGGTACCGCAGCAGCGAGGAACACGAGGCATTTCCCTCAAAAGGACGAGGCGGTGGGGCTGACTGAAATGCTGAGAGCAAAGCTGCTGGCAGGCCACTCCATCCGGGCTAATGCTGCCAGAGACACCTCAACTGCAGGACAGGTCACACATGGCCTGTGTCTTTGACCTCCTGATGGGCTCAAGATACCTCAGGCAGACGCCGCTGTGGCTCACAAAGAGGCAGTTTCAGTACCTTGTCTGCTGCCTATTTTATGTGTCTCTTCCCACCGCCAAGGCAGGCTGGCGAAATAGAAGAGAGCTGTGCCAGAGGTGGTGGAGGATGTATCATGCTGCCAAAACCACGGCCACCAGTTTCAGGAGCACTTACTGCTAATACTTTACCTTGCTGAATGATTTCTATCGACAAATGAAACTAAGTACTAGCCATTTTCATTCTCTAAAGCGCAAAAAAGCAGCTCTACGAAGCTCTAGCAATCCTATTCCTGTTACAGCAACGACACCTTTAAATCAGACATGAGTGAGTGACCCACCAGAAGAGCTCCTTTTCCCTATCAGCACTGCCCCAGCGACGGACGCATGTCCTTTGTCAGCAACCCTAACAGATGTCCTCTGTAGCTCGTCAAAGAGCAGAGCCCAGACGAAAAGAGATGCTCAGCTCCTTGTCGGAGGCTGGAGGAGCACCTGGGGAAGCGGCACATCCACTGCAGAAACGGATGCTGGGGCTGACCTAGCACAGATATCCTCACGCTGTAGTTCCAGGAAAAGGTAAATGAAGGAACTTACTTAAGATTACGCGCAGCAAGTCACCTGCAGAGCCAGAAGAAGAATCTGGCACTCAGGGGTTGCTTTTGGGCTTCTACAATTCTATAAGGCTTTCCTCTCTGAGTATCTGACACAACTTAGGAGAAGTTGGGCATTTTTTAATATAAAATACTGGTAAGCCTCTAACCAACCTACACCCCAGGGGACAGACTGAGCTAGGGCTCAGGTCCAAGCCCTCCAACACATTTCAGGGCAAGCACAGCACTGGGATGCAGCCCTGAACCACACAGAGGAGACCCCTGGGGTCAGACCCCCCTACCTACCACATGGTTACTCAGAGAGGTAGAGCTCCAGCCCGGGTATTACAAAAAACTGTGGATATCCAGTGTTTATCTAACAGCTCCAAAACTCAGGACATAAATCAGTCTGACCAGCTGCCAGCCTTGAATCAATAACACTCTTGTAGATGAGTGGCTGGAGTATTAAATAAAATCCTTATGTAACAGACAATCCAAGCCCGTCCGTTCCCACAGATTTACTGCTCTGCCCCAGGTTTGAAGCCGGCCTCCCTGGCTGCCAGCCGCGGTGCCCTGCTCCTCTTAAACACACGCGCTCGCAGGGGCTGCGCCACGTGCCGGGCAAAGCGCAGCTCTCGTGCCTGCTGGATTTTTAGAGCAAACAAACACACAAAAAGCTTTAGAGGCAAAACGACCCCGGCTCGTTACAGCACAGATGGACAACTTACATAGCATTGCTTGACAGCAAACCAGGGGCTGGAGGGCTGCCTGGAACCTGCGTGAAGTTTAGGCACCTAGGAGCTGGCTTTAAGGGGAATAACGTGTCAAACCCCACGCCCAGGGCACTGCCCTCCCGGCAGGTTTTGCTTCTCCCACATCAGCAACTGGTATCACTGCTTGACACCGTGGAGCTGGACATCTCCAGCAGCTTTTTAACAGCGGGCTGGCTCACTCTCTTAGGGAAAGGAAAGCAAAGCAGAGATGAACATGATCTGCCCAGGGTGGGAAATAGGGGCACAACCTGAAGCAGGCTCAGGGCTGGCTCTGGTCACTACAGAACAGCTCTTCCCAAGTCATACAGCAAGTCTGCTCCGGTTAGAAGCAAAGCACACCTTGTTCTTGTACTACAGGCCCCTTTTTGCTCTCTATTTTTAAATTTTTTTAATTGTTAACATATGCTTAGCATCTGGCATTGCCCAACATGCATGTTACCTTTAATACTAATTAATGCTATGAAGATCTCTTCACTAAAGAAATCAACCTACCAAGCAGCTAGAGTCTCACTGGTCACAGGGAATAAATGTCTAGCAATACTGAGGAAAATTCAAGTGAACAACATAATTTGGTGTTTATCCAGTTTTACAGTCTCTAAGTGCCCGAAAGGGAAAAAAACAACCACATTTCAATGGAAATGCAGAATGACATTTGCTGTGGAAGTTAACAGCACTGTTGATCTTCCTGGGTTAGTCACGTTGGGACTTCCACTGCGAGAGCATCCCTCTGACTACAGACACCCCTTCCCAAGAACAGGAAGCGTTATCAAACACACAAGAGTTGCAACAAGTATCTGAGGGGATCACCACATGTGACAAAGTGGCCGAGGTCCTGCCGGCAGCCTCTGCCAGACCTTTGGCTGCCTTCGGGGCACTCCCTGCGCCGACGGAGTCTCACCAGCACAGCAACCGACCGCTGGCATCAGCTCAAACACACCCCGAATCATTTTCTTCCACTGTAACAGAGAGGCTTATTTAGGCTTTTTTACAGATCAAACAGTTCTGTGGAAAATGGAAATGGGGTTCAGGGTTGCACTACGCCGGCAGCAGAGCAACGTATCCCTGCCCAGCCTGAGAGATAACACCAGAGCCACAACGCAGAGAATATGCAGCACTCGAGTATCTTATCTTCGCCTGTCTCCTCTCAGGTCATCCGAGATCCAAAAGGGATCTACTCGTGGTGACAGAAAACAGGGATCATCAGCAGAGGCAGCAGAAACTCCATCTCTGGTTTAAAAAAATCTCCACTAGACAAAATTCCTGTTGGGAAAATGCATATCCAGTCCTTCCTCAGATCAGGCCCCGATCACACTGGGTTCCAGCACTCTTCCTCAGGCTTAAGGCAACAGGAGGGACGGGAAAAGAAAGACTAAAGCAGCAGACACAGAGGAACACGGCTGCCTTGGCAGTCACAGCCAAACTAGGTTAGTGGCTGCTAGCACGAGGGCCCCCGAGCGAAGTGAACTCTGGTTTGAGGAGGAGACAGGGACTGCTCACCTCACCCCGTGCTTCACTCGCGAGCGCGGCAGCCTCAGGCTTCCCCAGGCAGGGGCCGACATGCATTACAGAAAGACCTGAGGAGTAACCGAGAGGGAGGGCAGCTTCAAAGCGGAATGGATCAGGCAGCAAGGTAACGTACAGAAAGCGTGTGTCTGAGCTACCTGGAGGAGAAAGAGCAAAGAGATTGCCAACCGACAGCCAGAACGCTGGTAAGGACAGAGGGAGATTTTATTTCCATCTCCAAGCCCACTACGAGACTGCACGAGCAGCCCAAGGGATCACCACCCCTGGACTCTGCTGGTTTGGATCCCTGGGGAGGGGTGAAGAGCTCGTCCCTTCTTCAAGGGGATGCCCTGGGATGCCGCTCACTCCCTCTGCACACACAGACCTCAGGCACGGGCACACCTGCAGCCTGAGGCTGGGGTTTTGCCACTCCACAAACGTGGCTTAACATCAGCCTAAGACCCAAACGCCAAGCCAGTCCCCTCAGCCAGCCCTGCACTGCCCAGCAGCTTAACTAATACCAGGTTAACGCTGCTTGACACGTGTTAAACACACGCCCGCAACAACCAACCATGCAGATCTTACCCACTCACACACCAATGAGGCTTATTAGTGAAAGAAAAGTCAGAGAAATACCTAGATTTACCAGAAAAAGGTTCACTTATACATTCGAGGGATCAGGAGACAGGACACATGATACAACAGCACTTAACAGAAAGCATTCCGGGGGAAAAAGGCCACCATTCAGATATTTATTTTTCAGAGCCCATCTAATAACTCGGCTGAGACAGTGCTGGCCCACACAGCCCGAGGCACAGACACTCCCTGTTCAGACACAATTACTTTGTCAGATCACACTCTGCAGTCCCGTGGATTCACTTAAGGCTTGAGAAAAGCATTAAGTAAAAGCCTAGAACCATATCAACTAACAGCTCTACTGCCAAAGCAGGTCACTAAATTAAGCCCATTAACGCCAACCGTGAGACAACTCTTGTCCCAAAACCAAGTTTTACTCCTCCTGCTGCATCCATTTTTCCCTGACACTAATGGGGAAAAAAAGGTTACTCTAACTGCCCTGGAAGAGAGTACAGACAGAGGAATTTAACTCCTAACCCTTCTGAGCTGCCAGGTACAGTGCCACTGTTTGCAACACCCTACCAGGGTTAAAAACCCCAGTTTCCTAGAGGCACGTCTTGCAAAGCAGGGCAAAGCCTGCAAGGGTCGCTGCTCTGAGCTCGCCCTCTGCCTTCCTAGCAGCTCCAGTGCAAAATGTTTCCCTCATGCCCTGTGCCCCCAGCACGAGAGCAGTCTCGCTGCCGAAGAAGCCAAGCGCTGTCGAGGTGGCACAGAGGCTAAAGCACATCTGACCTCCAGGACACCGACACCACTGAGGGTTAGGTCATTTCCAGTTCATCAGCTCACAAAGCGCTGAGCTAGAAATGTGTTTAGTGACAGCTTTAGTAAGATTATGGTGGCTTAAAATTACCTTTGATAAATAAGAATTTGTTGAGTTGGGGTTCATCCAGCTGCCTCCTACCTCTGCTATTTAGAGCTTGACTCAGAACTGAACGCACCCCTAAACCCGACACGCAGATAACCTGCCTCGGCTCACTAGAGGCCAAATCTTAAGCCAAGGAAGACAAATCCACTGTAGGTCTAAAAACCACCCAACTATGTTCACCGGGGTAAGTCTTACTCAGGTTACATGATGCAAATACACACAGACTCCTGCTCACCCCTGCAGGCAAGTCACTGGCGCGCTGGGGATCTGTGCTGTGCTCCACGGGAGCAACTCCCAGGCTCACGATCACATTCCCCACCTGCTTCCAGCGCCAGCCAAGCATCCAGCTCTTCTTCCCTGCTGGAGCCTCCTTGCTAAGAGGTTCTCTCACTGGAGCCCATGCCCAGCTCACAGCCCAGAGCAGAAGCGGAACCTCACCCTGTCAGTACCAAAACACCTCTCGGTGAGCAGCTGCGGCACGGGGAGGACTGGGCAGAGCGTTTCCATCTTGACCTGACTGCGATTAAAATGTCACCGATATTAAAACATGACATACTCTGGAGAACATACAAATGGGATGACACGGGGCTACGGCCTGCAGCCCTGAGAGTGATGCACTGAAATTCAGTCGGGTCAGGAACAAACACCTTCTGGAAAGGGAGCCTGAATCAATTACGACGCAGTGGAACACTTCACATCCTTAAAACAACTCTTTGGTTTTCTTTTGCGGACAGAAAAAAGACATGGAACAAATACATCCACAGATCACGGGGATTCTACAGCACGCAGCAACATTCGTTTTACAGCAGGAAAAACCTGCTGAAAGTCTGGTACAACAGCACCAGTTCAATCCTCTTGGAGCTTGAGGACTCGGCACAGGTTGCTCAGTGATCCAAGCACTACGAGCACAAACGATCAAGGCTTTGCAGAGATAAGCACAGCTCCAATTATTTCCATCAATTGAGGCTAAAGATGATGCCACTTACCAAGCTGTCCAGCCCTCCTCCCAGGAGGTCCACAGCACCCATCTGCATGGAGGACACTTGGGGAACATTCACCGGTGGGCCCAGGTCCAGGTTGAGGAGGTCACCCAGCAGGTCGCCCTGCGATGGAATGACCTGTGGCTGCTCCAGGTTCGTAGTGGCCGTGGTGCCCACGGGGCTATCGCCGGCATCAGTGCTGCGGGGGGAAGGAACAAGAAGCAGAAGAGAGAAACCTCAGTCACCTTCCAGTTTCAGATTCCCACCACGGGGTGACACAGCAAGAGGTGGCTCACAAGCAGAAGCCAGGTAAAAGCTCACCCGAGGAGCTGATGGCACCACTGCCCCCTACAAGGCAATGTCCTAAGGCAAAGGGTTCTTCAGCCCCTGCTTTAAGTACAAAGACTCTGCATGCACTGAGCATGGTTTCAGCTGAGGAAAGGGAATTTTCAAGATGTGAAACGTGTCCACCTCGAGAATCTCAGAGCAGAACAGTGAGCCGCGAGTCCCACATGCACTATAGTGCTGAAAATAATTATTTCCCAGCACAGAACAAACCTATGGAGACGACTTTCAGCCCACTGGGCCTGGAGAACTACATGTAAACACGGGGAAAAAAAATAGTAACATCCAGAAGTCCTAATACAGATAAAACCCTCAACCCCTCACTCTAACCCGTGCAAACTCAACCACTCCCCACAGATCCAGATTAACCATCTTCTACTGACCAGCACAAAGCTCCACAACTCTGATTTTTTTAAAGATCTCAGTCTAACGTTGATTCCTCCCTTCTAGCAATAAACTCCTCCTCTCTGAGTTAGCAGTCTAGAGATGCTCATACAGCTCCCAAAATTTCTCATCATATGCAGTCCAGCTACCTTTTACATTCACTTTCTATTCAATTTTACAAGGGGAAAAAAAAAAAAGGAAGAATGCCTGTAGCTCCTGGAGATCTCATTACAATGTATTTATTCTTTAAATCCAGAGTCTTAATACTTTAGATAACTTAAAGTCTACTTTGTATCCTGTTGCCAGCAGTAACTGACAAAATTATTTCCAGCTCACTCTCCTGCAGATGCAGCCAACAGGGAATTGCACACACGTGCCGCGGGAATTAGGGTCCTACAAGGTGTTTAGCACCGGGTCTCTCTTGTAAGGATGGCAGCCCCTGATTTTGAGACGCCACGACCCTCTTCCTTATCGTCATTCAGTTACTGAGGGCAGAGCTTTAGCAATGGAGCATAAGCTGCTCCCAACTTCAGCGCTGAGAGGAAAAGATGGAGCCTAAGGGCTGCAGAACACCCCAGTTACCAGGCAGCAGCACAAGAGAGGCCTGACAGCTCCTTTGCGTTAAAAGCTTTAGAACCCTAACAGCTGTCCCAATGCTACTTGTCCTTCCTGCTTCTGCCGCCAGCAAGGAGACTGCTGAGCGCGCTGAACAGCTACTGAAACAGTTCTGAGGAGCAAGCGGTTACCGTGATCCAGATCCACCCCCAAGCCGAGGACGGGGAAGAAGAGTGTGCGTGAGCAGAGGCTTGTTCCCAGCCCGTAACGCACACACTCGTTTCGTTCCCAGGATATAATCCCTTTAACACTACACCTCTTCAACACTTACTCATCCTTGTTCTGCTGGAGATAAAGCGATCCTTCAAGGTCTTGTGTAACTGCAGTTGCCCCAAAGCCCAAGAAATCAGAGAGGGATAAAGCTAACTCTGTAATAAAAAGACCCGAAACACCAAGTCTTCCAACTCCCGTACAGAACGGGCCTCTTGGAGGAGATTTGGATAAACAATTCTGCATTTTCTTTGAAAGAAAAAAAACAAAGACTATGTGGGTTATAAAGGGCAAAAAGACCTGACACAAGCTTTCTCCCTTACAGACCTGGGCAGTGGCTGGCAGTTGGGTTTGCCTGTGTCAGCTGGAGATCTGGCCCTCCCCAGTTCAGTCTCCAGCAGTTCCCAGATGCTGGGATGCACAGCCTGAAGCAGAAACCAAAATTTCCTGCAGCCACCTGTGTGGGAATGAGGACTGCTCCTGCCCAAGCCTAACCAGACTCTTCCTCTCCCAGGAGTCCTGTTCACATCTCTGCAAATTTTCCAGCCGAGCAGGGCTGGTGGGAGCCACCACACGAGGAAACGCTGCCAAAAGCCATCAGGAGCTTTCTCCCCCCACCTTTCGGATTCATCTGCAACTTTATGACACTTGGGCTTACTGAAGAGGCAGGAACATCTCACACCATCTGTCAGCTGTTCGGTGGGTCTTCCCATCAGCCGAGCACTGAAGGAGCCTGCCCTGCAGCGCTGTCAGTGGAAATGCTCCAAATGCAACACGGCGGATTCTGCCAACCACAACAAACTCCTCCCCGGTCTACACCCAGAAAAACCCCACTCCTCCAGCCACTGCTGCCCACCTACTCAAGGCAATGCTCTCTTGACTCTCTTAAGCCACACTCACCGCAGACATCTCCACACTTCCACGATTCTGCCTCTACCGAGCTGTGCAATCTGAAGGAAAACCTCAGCCCCTCGCAGGCGGGCCAGACACCGGAACGGTCGTTACTGAAGAGCAGAAGGAGTGAAGGTAACTCCAGATAGCTGGGTGGGGAGGTCAACTTTCATCGGATGCCCTTAACTTGCCTTAAACTGACAGATTTTCATGGATCTTTGCATCCATGTTCAGCATCAGAAAGAGGCAAACCGGTTTCTTAGCAATCAGTGAAATCACACTGGATGCACACACTCAGGCTCCCGCAGAGCCGCTCACTGTAATTCCCGTGGCTGAAAGCGGCAATTTGGTACGCCGAGACATGGTACGGGGAGGTCTTGGCATCGGATTGCAAGGTTTTGCTGTCCTTTTGCTGACACTAAAGCAGAACACCACAGTAACGAGGCCTCTTTACGAGGTGAGCTCGCCTGAGAGAAGCCTGGCGTGTGTGCCATTAACAGCACTCACTGTTTTAATTTACCGAAAGGGCAGAGCGCTGCATCAGCATGCAGTGTGCACCCTTCAGACCTTCACAGAACCACAGAATTTTGAGGCTGGAAAAGACCCCCGATATCATCAAGCTCAGCCTATGTGCCAACACCCCCACACGGGCCAGACCAGGGCAGCAAGTGCCACATCCAGCCTCTCCTTCAACCCCTCCAGGGCCGGTGACTCCCTCCTGCCCTGGGCAGAGCATCCCAGTACCTGAGCAGCTCGGCTCTGGCTCCCTCAGCTCACCACTGCAGACTGAGGCCTGAAGGTCTGATGCCAGAACAAAGGGTAATTTGGTAGGAAACACCACGAGGGCAGCGCAGAACACTGCTGGCGTTGGAAAGAATTTGAGGTGAGCCGACTGAGCGTGCGCTACGAGAGTCAAGTCATGTACACGGGACACACAAGGAACTAGTAAAAAGACCACCCCTTGCAAAAGCTGAATTCCTTGTGCTGACTAAAAGCCCCTAAGACGTTAGCTTCTGTAGTGACCTGAAACAGCAGTGTGCAGGAAGGCCGGTAACACCAAAACCCAAAGCTGCCCCCACCCCAGCTCCTTTTGCTGCCGAGGCAAATCTCAGGCCAGAAGATGGAGCAGAGGCAAGTGGTCGCTGCTTTTCTTCTCCAACTGCTTTGTGTTTGCTGGTCCCGGGTCAATGCAGCCAGACTTGATTTTATAGACAGGCAGGGAACAACTCGGCTTCCCAAAGCTAGTCATTACAGAAATAGCTTTAGTTGCTAAGAATAGCAGAGAAGCAGTGTCAGAAAATAGAAAAGGAGCAGCATCGCACACTGATTTATCCCTGCGACAGAAAAAATAAAATAAGCACTCCAAATGTCACTTTGGGAATATTATTAAGAGGTAAGCCTGGATACCCTGCCTCTCGCTGCAAGGCACACTTAAACTTGTAATTAGTACCATTAGCCCAAAGAGCACTGCTTACCTGAACAAGGAACCACGGGAAGAAGCTCAGCAGCAGCGCTGCCGCAGCCCGGGACACGGCACCGCCTGTTCCTGCAGGTCTAACCCAGCTCCAGGGCTGCGAGCACGGGGAAGCGTTAAAGCTCTGGATAACAAGCCCAAGCGTTTCGCCCTCACCAGCCAAAGGTTGGGCAGAACGGCAGCAGTCTAGCCATCTTCTTCTAAACCCACGCAGTTTTCAGTCATGGGGCTTAGATGGCTTTTACAGTCCCCTCGCTTTATAGGCACAAGAGAGAAAGGCCGTTTTACCAGCCCTCCCCCATCTCATGTTCCAACAGCAAAGGATCCCTGTGCTCGCCTGTTCCGGGAATGCTGCAGGGAGGCTTGTAAAGCTGTGCTCTGTCTGAAGCAAAAGCTCCCACAAAACCAAAGAAATGCATCCTTCTGAAAGGCGCTTGCTTTTACCACAGTCATCCTCCTCCTGGAACCATGCCCTAGCACCACTTACCCAAAGCTTCTGCTTTTTTATTAAAACTCTCATGTTAAGAGGCCTTATAGCCAGTGCCTTCTCAAAAAAAAATCATGGCTTCTCCTCGCACAAAAACTTGGATATTTCCCCTGTCTTCTAACCCAGGAACTCAGAAACTACACACCCAGGATTAAAATCTGCAATGAAAGGGCCCCTTGAATAACCTGTGAGCCCCTTCACAATCAGTAAAAACCCACTTATAAGATCTCTGCATCTTTTGGACTCTTTGCTAGACAGAAACAGCCAACTCCATCCAACTGTCACCACGGCTGCCTCAGCTTACCTTCCGTGGTGAATTGGCAAGTGTTTGCGGTGGATCCCGTGGCTCCCCTCCACAAAAGCGTTGGGCGGTTTGTGGTACACAGAAGCCAGAGACCCGATATGGCAGATCAGCTCGTCCAGCAGAGTCGGTTCAATCAGGTCGGTCTCTTCAGAAATAAGTGGCTTTTCCGAGAGCACCACTTCTTTGGCAGTCACTGGATCCGTGGAAAGAAGGCGCCAGTAGATGTAGCCACGATCCCGCAGGTCTGGGTTGTCAGAATCCTGAGACAAAACCATACTTGAGTCACGTGGCTGAAGCAGACTAGCACTTAAATCACAATTTTTTCTAGCAGTGATTCTGCTGGATTGTAAAAATCCAATCATCCAGGAGCGACAGCCAGAATGATGTTACCAACTGCTTGTTGTGATGACCATGCCAAAATTAAAAATGAGGACCAAAGTATTAACGCCCAGTTTCCTGCTCAGCTGATCAGGGAGCAAAAAGCCCAGGATTCATATCCCATAATTGCCCCAACCCACAGAGCCATCGACTGCTTTACAAACTCTCCTGACATAACAGGAAGCATTAGAGAACTCCAGGGGAGCGCAGACAGGAGAAAAGGACGCAAGTCAAAATGACTCCGCCACGTACTACGAGTAGCCGTGCGATACGACACAGTGGAACAGAATAATTCCGGAAACAGGACTTCCCCAAGGGCACTGCGGGGCAAAGTGATGCTGAGGAGCTACTACAGGCTAGATCTTAAGCCATATCCCTCATACCAAAAGAGAGCTTATTTATCCTGCCTTTTAGTTATCTAATTAAGCACAGAAAGATGCTAATGACACACAGTTAGGACACCTCATCAGTTCTCCAGCTGTCAATAATATCCTTGTTTCACTGCAGATATTTCTGACTCTGCATGAAGCACTAATTATTTCTCTCCGCTCCGAACAGCTCTGCCCTCAGCAGCAGAGTGAGTGGTGAGAGTTTGCAGCTAATGCTCTGGCGAGAGAGAGGAGCTGCGGCTCGATGTGGTAGTGCAACGTGTTCGAACTGTTCATGGAAGCAAGAGCTGGGATTTTTAACCTCCACATCAACAGAAAAAACAGGGTAAATGTTTCTGAGGGTTTTCCTCCCATAAAATTCTGGCAAAATAGCATGCTCCTCATTAGCCTTCCTGCCCGGCATTTCTTTTCAAATTCTGTGATCTCAATCACGCTGCTGCTGCCCTGCTCTAACCTGCCTCTCCACCGCTTGTCTCGAGGTATTCGCAGGCACATGGCAAAATCTGTTTGTAATGAGACTGAGCACACTAAGCTCATTTTGATCAGAAAAAACCTAGATACAATGTCTGGGTCAACTGATAAAGATTTCTCTGCAGTGCTGCTTTTCAGTTTGATGGTGGAGTTGTGGACTGTTTACACCCTTCACCCTTAATAATTCCTACAAGACTCCCTCCATCCCGCCTGCAGCAGGCACCTGGAGATCAGGCAGGGCTCCTGCAAGGGCAGCCATGAAAGACCACTCGCTCTTACATACGTGCAGGCACAGACAGATTCAGGACTGCCCGTTTCCTCTCAGAGTCAAACAGACAGACTGGAAACTTTCATAGATCTACTGGAACAAGAGGCTCGGATCTTTCCTTTCCACATTTCTCCCAAGTCCCTGCTTTCCAGGGCCTGCAGCCACACGTTTGGTGCCCACCACCAAATCCACGCCAGCTCGGTCACCTGCCCGCGCCAGGCAGAAAGCAGCAATGGAGATGGGGAGGCTCGGAGCCACCCGTGAGGTTATGGGCCTGGCAGGGGCCTCGGGCGCTGCCACACATCTGTGTCCCTCCCAGGCGCAGCTGCCTCCCTGCTATTTTCACCAGAGTTGGCTGGGTTAAGCTGGCTCCTGCTACAGACACACCTGCAGCTGGCTGTGCAGGCATACCCTGAGAGACACTCGAAGTGCAACAATACCGAAGCTGGAGAAAGAAACACACGTGTAATTACTCTCCCACTCAAGTGAAAAAACAGTACCTCTACCTAGAAATCAGACCTTGCGGCATAAGGCTTTCTAGCGTTTTGCAGCCAGTTATCCTACACCGACTTATTGTTCACACAAAATACAAGAAGCCAGACTGAATCAACATTTGTGACAGAGAAAAAACAGACGCCCATTACATTGCCAGGGTGTCATTAAGTGTTTTGTGACTCAGTGTAGTGGGTTTTAACACTTTGTACCTTTCTTCTGCTGCCGTAGACAAATGACAGAGCGTGCCCCTGGCCCTCCCCTACACGGAGCTGGGAGCTTGCCTAACAGCAGGCTCTGAAGCAAGAAAAGCAGGCCACAGATTTCCTGCCACTGACCAATGCGACACCCCCAAAGGGAGAAATACAATTTAAGTGCTAACAAGTCCACAGCCACAACTCCTCGCAGCAAAGAGGACCGAAAGGACCAGCTGATGACTGACTCCAGGGTTTTCTGCTCAGAAACATTCAGAACAGCTGGGAGACGACTTTCATCACTCAACACAGTAGGTCTGGAAAGGAGCTGCTCTTTTTGGGCTACATCGTCACACTTCACCCCCAGGGAGCGTAGGCGGATCAGCTGAGGTCTTACCCACTCCTGCCATCTCGACACCTCCACTCCTGTCCTCCAGCACTTGTGTCTGCCGGCTCGAGCCCAGCCCCACCTGCAGTGATCTGAGCTCATAGCTCAGCACCTCATGCATAATGAATCTTGGGATCTGAACCCACTGCTACAGCCTCCAGCAAAGCTGCCACACCGGCTGACAGCATCCAAGTGCAAAAGAGGAAAAAAAACCCAACGCCCAACTTCAGTTCTTTCTTTTCCACAGCACTGCCTAAGCTTTGCTGTTCACAGAACAGAGCCTTTGCCAGGCCCTTTCCCTCTGTCATAGCTCCAGGTGTTTGAACTGCAGCCACCTTCAAGGAGAAGGCACCTGGGTTTCTCCATCTCTCTTCCCTGCCCCTAACTCCTCCTTTGGTGGGGGAACAGGGAAGGAATTAGGATGAAGCAAGAGCTGAGAAGGAGAGAGCAGATGCCGGATGGCACGGGAACAGGCACAGAGCAGCTGTTAAGCCGTGTTTCTTTGGAAGAGAGAGGAATACGCTTGAATCCTTTCTACTGCAAAGCTGATGGATGGGCCTGGCAGACAGGAGACACCACAGAGCAGGCCAGCGTGGTGTCTGGAGGGCTCTGGTTCACTGGGCATCTTG
>NW_009731467.1:34382-39170 GCF_000703405.1 Apaloderma vittatum | reverse complement strand
GGCTTAGCACCTGCTGAACCAGTTCCTGTGTGTCCGAAGGCTTCTTTAAGAACAGCTTCACTATAGCCGTGAGCAGGGTGAGCTGCACCTAAGAGAAAGGGCCCCAGCAGAGATTAGAAAACTCATCCACACTTTAGTGATGTCTCCCAAGTCTCAACACCCTTCACTGATATGAAACTCCAGCCTGATGCTACTCTTTGCCAGTGAAACCCCAGACAAGGAGACTCAGGCTCGTCTGTTGCAAAGCGCTTTCGCAGACAAGTCTCTGCTCAGCACACCGAGATTTATGTCCCACTTTTATGCATCTCATCACTGTTCTTCCATACGTTCTTGTCCCTAAGTAGGGCTATTCTCCAAGAAGTATGCAACACTTAGAAACTCCTCCTGTTCCATCTTACCCTTCAAAGAAGAGAAGTTTGGGAGATACAGACAACAGGGCAAGCGTGCAGACTCCCAAGAGTTTTATTTTAAGCCAAATGTTGAAGCTTTTACCGGGAGGTATTTTCTGAGATAATATTTACCACCCGTTCCATACACACGCCGCATGAAACACTACAGACGACGCAATTTTACCTGAGTGCTTTCATCATGGAAGCCCTCCAAAAAACTCTCCAACAGCTCATCTGCATTGTCAATTCTTTCCGCATATTCGCCCACTATCCAGATCATGGCAGCTCTGGCATCTGGCTCATCCAGGGAATCCAGGTTCTCGCACAGAGTGGCAATGATGCTTTCATACCTGATTTGTCAAGAGTACAGGTGGATTACGGGGGTGAGTAACTTGTGTTGCTCCATCTCTACCCACATCCTTCTCCAGAGAATCCCGCAGTGAATTACAACTGCGACAAGAAGCAATTTCACTCAACTACAGAAGATATTGCTGGGCTTTTTCTTCTTCCAGGCTGAGCACTAAGATCTCACAGATCTTAGTCCTCAAGAGCTTTGCAGTTTCATTAATCGGCCAGACCACACCTCAAGACAAAGCTGCCTCCCTCTCGGTTTTGCTAAAGGGAATATTTTATCCAACACTTCAAACCCTGAGTCTGTATCAGATCCTGCAGCCTCACTGGCGTCTCCAGGCTGGTAACTCTAAACTGGATATTACATTTGCCCAAAGGCTCAGCCGTACAGCAGACAATACCCACGTTAATTATTTAGCTTCCCCTACTCCCACGCGTGGGTATCCCCGTCATAAGGAGCAATGTGGCTTGTACCTGAAAACAGAAATTGCCAGAGAGGGCTGAAGTTGTCCCATATTACTTTTTGGCTGATCAGGAAGTCTCTGCTGAAAGACATTGCTGCTGTTCTGTAGCCAAAGAGACAAAACCTTACTGCAGAAACAGCTTAAAAGAAGCTGAGTGCTGCCCAAGCCAGAGAGACCACTCGATGGAGAAAGCCAGCAGCGTTTTCCTCAGCACAGTCTGCCTGGGATCTCAGACTGTGAAAGCCATGAACATTCATGCTTGGTACACAACTTGGCCAAATTCTCCTTCTGGCATTCTCTGCAAGAGCTTCACTACCTCCTGACGAAGGCTTACGCTCAGCATCAATATGAAGCGGTAGGGAGGGAAAAGCTTTCAATTCACACTAATAACGTGTCAGGCTGATACTTCACCTAGAGCCAACATCTGAACCCTACTGTACCAGGAGCTAGAATCAGAGCGAACGCTGCTTCTCACGAAAATGGCCACTTTTGCTTCAGAGCCCTGGTGAAGCTACACTGAGGGAGTTTCACATCACGCTATTGCGATGCCAGCAGAGAAGGGCTTCAAAATCCTCATGCTGCTTTCACCTACTTGTTGGGGTACTTGCGGAAGATGTCTCTGATGACAACGATGGCCTCCTGGACCACGTAGTTGACCTTGGTCTGGATGAGGTCCAGCAGCGTGCTCACGCAGCGCTCTGCAGATTGCTAGAGAGAACAGAACAACACAGTCAAAACAGCTGAGGAAACACTCCTTCCCAGCCCACGGCACACGTCGAGTAGCTGAGGAATGAGGCACGGGTACCAGAAAAGGCCCGGAGGGGGGAAACAAAAGGACAACAGCTACCAACTCAATATGCGCATCCAGAGAAAAACTACAGGCTGACAAATGCTTGTGTATTACAGTGGAGACAGCAGCTGACTCCAGCTCCTGCAAAAAGTAATGGCTGAGGCAACCATGCCAGCAGATAGCTGGATCACCACACGAGAGCCCTTCAGAACGCTGCCTGCACTACTACTTGTATCACCCTCTTGCTGGCTAGCAGTGAAAACAAGCCACCGAACGAGCTCTCTTGGACTTGCCCAAGCTGTGGCAGCCAGAGCTGGGAGACTCTTGGCAGGGACTGCTGGAAGGCATCTGGGGAAGCTAGAAGGCAGGAGAAAACCAGGCTTTCAGGCACACGACAGGAACAGCAGCAAAAAGCAGCTCACATCAGTGAGTTCAGTATTTTTGGAGTGAGGTCACTAGCAACATGTAAAGATACAGCTATAAATAGGAATCCACCTGTTGCTAATGCAGCTTTCACATGAATTAGTTCAAAATCCCCAGCTACAGGCACTGTAGGATAACAAGGACTGGACACTGGCATGCACAGGAATCAGAGCTGGGGGCAAATAATTTGGGGAGGTCTATTCCCAAATAACGCAGTGAGGCAGGACATCACAGGAGCAACCGGAGAGGCTCAAATAAGGACAGCGATTTAGCTATTAGCAAAGCACATAAGAAGCCTCATTACACAGCTGGTGATTAATGTGAGCAGCAGACTGCTCATGACACTGCCTAGGCAGTCACCACCAGGACGTTCACAAAGCATTCAGGATCGAGACAAACATCGTAGGGCACAAACAATAGCAACGGAGGCGGATTTTTCAGTTGAAGTGAGCTAATAGTCCCCTTCGCTTTCAGAGCACTCGAAGGCTGGGCAGGAGGAGGAGGAGGAGGAGGAATGAAATGGCATTTAAGTCACAGGAATCCGTTTTTTGAGAATGGGCAAAAATATTCAAGGACAAACCTCCAGGCTTGTAGAGCTGAATTAGGGACAAGCAGAGACTAAAAACCTCGTGACTTCAGCTGTGTCATCTTACAAACACAGCCTACAAGCACAAACAGCGGCGGCGCTGCCGCGGGGATCAGCCAGGAGAGGAGACACTATAAACCAGCATTTGCTCTGTCTTTGCAAACTGAGCATATAGGCCGTGAGATCTCCCCTGGAAATTCACACCAAACAGAAAAAACCCTCTGATACAGTTGGAATCGGAGTAAGGAGAGCTATCGTATAAAATCATACGATTGGTATCAGATTGTTTTATGATCTCTCTCCCTCCTCAGCACAGCTTTGCAGGTGCTTTGCCACGATGGAGGCAGCGGAAAGGCAAACCAACAGCAACCTGCTCTGATCTCTGCCCCTGCCCAAGGACAGATTCAAGACCTGTGACCCGAAGACTCTTCCATCGCATGGAGGGTGACCATGGATCTGGCTCCGCACAGCCGGACGCTGCTCACAGAGAGAACCCCACTCAAATTCCTTGCAGAATAGATGTTTCGGAGCTCATAATTTCATCTCTTACCAGTTTCTCAACGACTTTCACTGGATGTTTTAACAAGGAGCCTTAAGGGGCCCTTGGGGTAAATCTGTCCTCAGCCTAACTCTACTCTACAGATCCTCCAGCATCAGTCACGGGCTGCAACAAGCAGCCCAGCCCTGTCAGAGCCTACAACTACCAAAGCTTTGAGAGCTGCAGAATTCAAGGAAAAGCAAATTAGCATTTACTTTTCTTTACTTTGGACACTTTGAAAGCACGGTTTGTTCATTTTTTTTTTCTGAGGAAAAGCACAGCATCCCCTTTGAAATACGCAGTATTGATTCTGAGCCCAAGAGTCTCCTGGAAAGTGGGCAGTCACGCAGGCACACCCGCAGCAGAGCAGTCCCTCTAACCAAATTTCCCTGTAACAAAATACCTCTCGGCTCACCTCGTCCCTCGTACACAAATTGCTGGTTGAGGGTGGACACCCCCCTGGTGACAGCAGTGCTCTGCAAAGTGAGCAGAGTGCCCCAACCAGGACAGCTCCCAGGCTGAAGCGAGGAAGGACAATCAGCCAACGCCAAAATTGCTTTGTTTTTCTGTAGAAGCCAAATGAAAGCTGCAAGATTACTGAAGTAGCACATATCACACAGCCACGAGCCTCAATGATTTCTAAGAACTGGGCTGCTGGCAGAATCTCCTGGAAGTGAGACAAACTCCCTTCCAACATGGCTTTTCATTTTTCCACTATTCTTACTGCACCCGCTTCACCTCCTTTTCCCACAGGAGCGGGGCTTCATTTCCTCACAACCAAACCACGGGATGACTTCATCCCGTGCCGCCAACGGAGCAAACCCGTGCACAAGCCCGATACCTTCCCCTCCGGCTGCCCGGCCTCCCCACACCACCTCATTTGCTGCACACACCCCTAAGCTGACTCCGAGCCCAGCTAGTCCATCCAGCAAAATGATGCTGTTCTGACACCCCCCAAACCAACGCGACTACTTAAGCCCCAGTAAAACCCATCAGTCCTGCTGCTCCGCGTGGGCTCTGCATTTCCAAACCAAAAAAAGCACAGCAAAGGGAATGCCACACTTGCTCTAAGGCTCACGTCACAGCAGACTAATTTATTTACTGTCTTACTCTTCCAAGAGAGACAATTAGACAAAAGGTAGGATCCTTGAAGACAGAGCTGAGGTTCCCCGTGAATACTCATTCATCAACAGCTCCCACCGGCTGTGCCCTGTGTCAAAAAGCAGATTTCTGAGCCTTGGGAACTT
>NW_009731467.1:24752-34351 GCF_000703405.1 Apaloderma vittatum | reverse complement strand
ACTCACAGGGCAAACAGCCTCTAGTAAACACAGATGCACTGGGGACAGGGATTAACCTAGAGATGAAGACATTGTAATGAGTTGTTCTATATTTGCCCTCTATATCTGGCTCTTGTCAGAGGAGTAAACAGACTTCATCTTTAGCCGTGGTGTCTTCAAAGGAGCATTGCTAAAAAACAAGGTTAACTTGAACACCTAACTTACTAAAATCAAGGTTAACTTACTTATTGAGTCACAATTACACATTTGCTGGGACATTATTATTAGTCCTTTACATACTGAATACAATTGTCATGGTATCAGGGCTGGGAAGGAAGAACGTAGGGGGTGAGAGCTACAAAGGGTAAAAATAAAAACTTATAAACCCACCTTGGTACTGCAGGAACACACCACTTTTCACGTGAAACTAGAGCAGACACGTGGCCGAATCGTGGCGTGAAAGTGATCACCTGCTCGACTGGGCCACGCGTAAAAGAAAGCCCATGGCTGCGAAAAGGCTACAGCCTTTTCGCAGCCATGGGCTTTCTTTTACGCGTGGCCCAGTCGAGCTGAAGGAAGGAAAAGGCTGCACAGGTGGTTGATTCTCTCAAGAGGACAAAATTTGGTGTCCTCTTGACACAGCCTTAGCAGAAAAAAAGAGAAACCTGTGCACTGACACTACACTTGGCCAGATGATGAGGTTTTTATCTAAATCTGCTCACAGGAGCACACTTTAGCTAAACGAGCTCAGCTGAAATTAGACCAGTTCTGTGAGATTTTGCACTTGGTTATATCTATTTACTGGAAAGTACCAACACAACGGAGTATGTCTCCTCACAGGCTTCCTGAGCTCCTGACAGGCACACCAGATTCAATAACGGGGAAATGAATAGGGACATCACTAAAAAAGGATTCTATTATGAGGATTTTGGTGAACACTGAACCAGCAACGGACATTTCAGGCAACTGCAGAGGTTCTTGGATGCTTATTTGCATAAGCATCTACGCTAAAGAGAGCACACTCCATACGAAGCTACAAGCTATACGGACCTTTATCACTAAATCAGCAGATAGAGTCACCCAATGTTTGTGCAAATTGCGCTTCAGCCCTCCAAATCCCTGTGATTCTATACGAGTGCATTCAATTCAGCTGAAACAGGGAACACAAACCATTGCATCCTACTGAGCTTCTCTGCACAATCTCTCCTCCTTCCCTCTTTTCAAAAGGTCAAGTCACAGCTATTAGATGAGGCCCTCACAGCTAGGTGGTCATCGTTCCATTGGAGCTAGCGCAGTAAAATTCCATCCAGGATGATTTAGCTGCCTGGCTCTGCCTTCGAGGTGAGGTCTGAGAGGAGCATGCCACCCTCCTGTGATGTACTTAACCGGAGGTCATGAGTTCTACTGCTCAAGCTGGGGCTTTGCCCGTAAGCAGGATGTATCCAGGTCACTTGATCGCCAACGCAGGAGCAAAGAAACTTTGTGTGACGTGGGAAAGAGATGGCAAAGCTCATCACTGTTTTTGAAGACAGAGAATTAGAGAAAAGTGCAGACATAGATACTTGCCTCCACCTTGATGGCACAGCGCCCGATCGCCCGGACAGCCTTGCGCACAAAGTCAACGTCCACCTCGGTCGCATACTCCTTCAGCTCTGCCAGGACCTGCAGAGAAAGTGCACCGGCATGAGTCCCCAGGGTACACAGAGAGAACGTCCCAGGTGGTGACACTGGAATGCCAGAACGTGAGCAGGGTGTAGGCTCCCACAGGCATTCGAGTTTCACACCGTGAAATTCTGCAATCCACCTCTGAAACCCACCGGTTTGGATTAGGCAGCAAGACTTGGTTTTGGCTGGCCAAAGCCAGAAAGATGGCTTGGTCTAGATTGTTTCCAAATTCCCCTGAACAAAAACTGGGGGCAAAATCAGCCCTGCCAAACTCATATGCTGCTACTCCTTCTTACAGGGGAAATACAGTGAGGTAGGGGTCACACGCCCCCACACACAGATCTTTATGTACAGTTTATTGTACTTATTGATCTACATTCACTGCGTACAAAGCTCCCAGCAACAACCATTTTGATGTCTCCTGTGCTGAGATCAACCTCTGGATCCCTACTGGATCCAAAAGGAGGACGCAGAGGAGATCTGAGGACACCCTGGAACACCTATACAGAGATTAGATTCCCTCTCAGGAATAAGATTTCCTGCTGGTTTTGCTTATGGAAACAGAACAAGGGCTTGAACCAGGACCTGCTTTGACCTTACAGCCCACTAACTAAAAAGCTACTTTGTCTTAAACCACTTTGCTTAGGAAAAATAATTTTAAAACAATTCCCTCAAAATCTCATTCGTTTCAGTTTCTCATGTCAAACACGACATCAGGGATTTCATTGTGAGGTCACGAATTGATTGCAAGGGAGAGGTGAACAGCACAAAGCCAGACAGTTGTTTGGAAAAATCTCCAGTCGATGCAAATTGCTCAGAACAATGACAAGATAAAGAGGCCTCGAAGGGCCAGACTGCAGACAAATAAATCCACGAGTAGACAGGACATCAGCATTTGGAAGTTTTACTGTTTCCTTGGGTGATCTTTACAGCACAGCACTTGGAGTGCCCGGGTTTAGTAGTTTATGCTTTTCAAGTTCTGCCTGAGTCCAAGCAACTGGGATATAACCAGTTCACTCCAGAACAGGCATGGGGAGTCTTGATGAGCCACACGGGGAGGACGCGGGGAGAAGCCTGCTCTCCTTGGGGCCCGTTTCAGGGCGTATGTCTGACGAAGCTTGGGTTGTTTTTAGGAACTCCTCTTCAGAACCAGGAAGAGACTCATTCCTTAGCGTGCAGATCCCAGTCCCAGACTCTGCCCTCCAGACACCACCGCCTTTCATCCCAACAACCCGCATTATCTAAACATTACGCATTGAAATGGGTACGGAGCCTACCGAGAGCAAATAGAAAATTCAGAATACATTCTCATGGAAACCGATTTTTAAAATGTTTTCCGTGCCCCCAGCACAAAAGGGGCATGAATTACCTCGCTCTGCTCCAAAAAACAGAGGAGAACGCTGAAGAGAGCTGCTTAAAACCGTCACATTAAACGAAACTGCTCTGTGACAATTAGGATAGGACAACAATAGCACTAACCAGAGGCAGCAGTCACTCTGCATTAGTGTTGTGGCCAGAGTTGCACTCGAGAACACTTCCTTGTAGAAAGGAATTTGGATTACAACTTCACATCCAAAGGGAACCTACACTGTAGAGTCGTCTCAATTCAGTTTAGCCTTAGCTCTGCCGTGTTTCCACTCTGGAAGCCAGTTAAGCAAAGCAAAGGTTATTTTAGCTCTGCAGAGTGTCTGTGCAAGGGTTTAAGAGTTCAGAGGCTCGAAGCTCACACTTGGGCAATGTTTGGCCGTCCTGGCTGCCTCTGTCACAGGCACACCTCTCGCCTGACACGCGCCTCTCCGTTCCAGCCTCAGCACTAGCAGGGACTCACTGGGCAGGAGACACCCGCTCTCCTCCCGAATTGGAATCCGTAAAACAACTTTTACCCAACGGTCACGATGCAAGATTTGCCAGGCTATTAACATTTAAATTATGGAGGAAATATCAACACCTCCCATTAAGTGGCTGCAAAGCGCACTCTGCCAGGGTCAGTGAAGCCTAAAAGCCCGGACAATCCGAGCAGCAGTCACGTACATCCTCGTGCAACGACCGTGAGAGGGCTTCCCACCCCCGGATCACGCGAGAAGTTCCTCAGCTGACCTGGGCGATGTTTGCTTGCGAAGCGAGGCGGATCATGATGTCCAGTTTCTCCAGTTTGACATAGATGGGGTCGTTGTACTTGACGAAGAACACCTTGATTTCCTGCTTCAGGATTTCAGGCCTGGAGGGAACGTAACATTGTTTCACTCCAGACTGGCAAAACCAAGAGGCTTTATCCTAACCAAAAGTATCTTTGTTGCTTAGAAATCTACCCAAATGCTCGCTGAGAAACAGAACGGTGTCACGTTGTGTTCAGGACACAGAAACAAACACATGAGAATGACAATTTGAAGAAAGTTGGAAGGCAGCAGAAAAAGACCGTTTAGGGACAAAATGCAGAATTCGAGTGTCTCTAGCTACGCCTACATCTCTGCTTGCTCCGTGTGAACTGCTGAGCCAACCGCCGCAGGCCATCAGGGGCTAACAGTGCTTTCTGTGACAGAATCACAGCATTAGCTCAATGCAAAGCCTGCCCACAACCTAATTTTCTGCTTTCACTTGCAAGGTGCCAGTGCACAGTGGCTCTGCTCTGAATACAGCCACAAAGCGCTGTCCAACCTATGCCACCTCTCCAGCAAGGAACAGCAGCATTTAAACACGAGCATGGGTGAAAAATACAACCCACCGTGGGTCAGTGTATCACCAACCTGGTGGTTCCATGCTGAAGGGAACAGCAGAGGCACAGTGAGTTTCTAGAGTTCACTATGAACTGTACAGTTACGTTCTCCCTCCCATTTGCAATCTGATTTACCATCTAATGAGAGGGCAGTTCTTTACTGCTCTTAAAAAGGTGGTAAAGAGAGAGGCAGGTAGAGATACAGGATCCAAAACTGTATCGCAACTATGCTGTAAAGAAATTTAATTCAGGCTACCAGAGTCACACGACTCTCGAGAGACCTGAACCTGGATTCTGGGTGTATGAAAAGATCCAAAGGTCTGAGATAACCAGATGCCCTTTAACAGCCCCACAATAACACCGCCCCAAGGTTTTACCTTTTCTGCACAATCAAGTTGATGTTCCTCAGGGCAACGTACTGAACTTCGGGCTCTCCAGACAGCAGGGTCACCAGCGGAGGGGCAAGTTTCTTCAGCAGCATGTTGTAATAGTCAGAGTCCTTGGGAAGGAGTTCCAGGAACTTCATCAAGACCTTCACTGCAGACAGCACCACTGCCGAGTTGGCGTGAGACAGCCGAGGGGTCACCCGTTCACAAATGCTAGAGACAGAGGAGGAGAAAGGGTTTACATGTATTTCAGAAGGTCAAATATTTCACATCTTGATCTGGTCATGGCTGAAGAGAGCTTCTCAAGACACTACTCACACTGGGGTTTGCTCACAAAGACCAGGCAAAGCCCGGATTTACTGAAAACGGCAGGAAGCCAACAAGAACGACTTCTCCCACAGCTTCAAATTTTCTCTCCTGCCCCCGTTAGCTCAGGAATTCTTCCAGCTCTCAGCACTACGGTCCCAAGGCACGCTCAGTTTTTAGTGCTTTCTGCCTTTGCCTGGGGGTAGCCTCTATTTCTGTGACCTGGCCCATCACTTACAACCACAGCTTTAACAAAACAGCCATCCGAAAAACACTTTAGCCCCCACACAATCATTCAGAGGTGATACACACTTCTGGCTTATTTGGGGGCTTTGCTGCCAATTCAACCCTTTGTTACTGTGAAAAAAAATTTTTAAAAATTCTGTTACTCCGCAGATACAGGAAAAGAGCGACTTAAACACCCTCCCAAGTCTCAGCTTCATCGCTTGCCTCAGCGGATCCTATCATCAGCAGGATCCTAAACAACCCATCCCAAGCAGAAAGGAAGTTTGGGTTCATATGGTATTTCTTACAGCATCTGTCAAGTTTCTCGCCACCCCCTCCTGCGCACTGCAAAGCCAGAACAACCTTAGTCCCATCTGTGCCTCCTCAGGTTTCTTCCCCTGAAAGATTTGCTTCCCTGGAAGGGAAGCAGCACGGCTGAGGGAAGAGCAGAGGAATCTAAAAGGTGGGGGCAGTCCCAGCTGCCTCTGCCCCCGCTCACGCTGCTTCAGCTCTCCGTGCCTCAGTTTCTCTACACACGAGGGCAACGACACCAGCTTTGCTGCAAAGGAGAACATTACATGGAACTAGACATTGTCATTCTGCTGTACAAAAAGAAGACGGGCTCCAAACTCCGCACAAAGGAGGAAAAGTAGTTTCTGCCCATCTGGTTTTATACACCACTCCTCACAGAAATTACAGATGAGGAACTGGGACACGCTCGCAGTTGCTCAAACTCGTAGTCCCTTTCTGACAAAGCTAAGATAATACCGACCTGACACCCTGGAGATCTCTGCGGGTTCCTAGCACTCATTAATAGCTGGTTCTCGCACAGAAACACTGTGCAAGGGGGAGGGGGGGGAAAAAAAAAAAAAGGAAAATTGGCAGCAATACTACTGACAGGCTTTTTAACAGAGGGGATTATCTGCTGTGCCTCAAAGCCCAGTCCATGAAGAAACCCACCCAACTCAAAAAGGCCTGCGCAGGATCTCGCACATGCCCCTTCCTCTCCCTCCACCCCTATATCATCTACATGAAATACAGCAAGTCTGAGAATTCCCCCGGCCCAAGTAATTTTCCTTGTTCTCTCGGGTACAGAATGTGACTTTTTGCAATTCTGGACACAGATGAGGAGAAGGCCTGAAGTGGACAAATCAACACTCCACTACCTAAAGCCTAAGATCTTTGTACTTGGGTTTAGCCCTTGCAGCTAAAGGTAGAAGCACAGAGGTGAATTAGGAGTGAGAAAAACCCTTTATCTTCAGTTCTATCCCATCACAGACAAGTTTTAGCTGGAAAGAATACTCCAGCCTCAGACCTGTACTACTTTGGAAGACCTCAAGCCTGAAAGCACTTCTTGCCTCTCCAAGTAGCAAAACCAGATTTGAAAGCTCTGCTTTAGACCAGAAAATCCTCCAAACAGTGCTTCTGCTCCTACAGGTTTGGTCTTGGGCTCATCCCTTCTTAGTAACAGCAGTTCTCATAAGAACTAGCCCTTCATATGGAAAAAAAAACAAAAGAAAGAAGCTAGCGTTACACAGACAAAGTGGTTTTACAAAGGGAAGGGCCAGGTTTCCAGCACCAGCCTGAAGTACCAAAAGTTGCCTCCCTTTTAAACCTTTTTCCTCAAGTCCTGTTTGTGCTGTTACAGACCTCAACAGAGCCCACGAGCCGTGCTCAGAGCTGCAGCGCTGCCAGGAGCCTGCAAGCGCCCGCTGCCAAATAACCCAGGCGGCCCGCGCGAAGAGCGGGAACAAGCGTACCTCTGCGCTTCGCGATCGTCCTTGGGGTTGTAGTTGGACAGGCAGTCCAGGATGAAGATCTGGCCCCACTCTGTGCACTCATTCAAAGCCGTCAGCAGCTTGTTGATGTTCTGAGGGTTCAAATCCAGCAGGTTGCTGTTGGGGTGCGACTCGCTGATTTCCGACAAGGCAGCCACAGCGTTTGCTACCACCTGGGAGAAAAGACAAGACGACACATTCTCTGCTCGTGTGCCACCGCTGCTTGGCAGGGATTAACTCGGGCTTAGCACACGTCACGTACGGGAAGCAAATGCGGAGACCCCGGTGTGTGCTATCACCAGCTGCCCAGCAGCAGCTGCCACGTCAGCGATCGAAGCCTTCGGTGCCCCAGCACAGCCTCACAACCAACCAGAGAGCCCAAAGCTTGACTGTAATTTTGGTCTTTGCCAAAATGAGAGGAGTTATCTTGAGGAGGGAGTGGAAGAACGGCAGCACGGCAGGAGAGGGCTGCTGACACTCCCAGCAAACATGAAAAGTTAGCACGGGCCCAATGCTAGAGAAATTACACCTCAAAAGTACTTCTGCTGAAGATAAACAAAAGTTCAAGTTGCCTCTGGGCAGAATGGGAACGTGGGACCAGCACCTCACAGGAGATTTTACTCTGGAGGGAACGAGAAATGACACCAGAGTGTCCACATGGAACAAGAACATCTCACCTTCCTGCGCGCTCCAGGCTTCCACCCCAGCTTGCTTCACGTGGGCATCAGCCCTCCCCACTTCCAGGAGACGCTCAGCTGAAACACTCAAGGTCTCCAACCCTCTAACTGCCCTACTCATTTCGGATCAGACGCCTCTCGCCTCATTTCCCTTAGGCAGTCCCATGGCACAGCGCTTAGTGCGATCCAAGTAACGAGCAGACGCGCGGTGCCAGGCGGCCTTCGCCTCTGCACCAACACTCTCGGGTCACCCAGCTCGAAAGTAAACACCCCATTTCCCTAAAATGGACCAACTCCTGCTACATTTTTAATAACACATACTTCCATTGCAAGCAGTCTCCTCAGCATCCATTTGTCTGCTTTATGGAGTCCCCTTAAAGCAAGTGCACCAGCACAACGCATGGCTGAAAACATTATTGCTACATTTAAGACTCTCTAAGGTCTTCTCTTTCTTAAGCACGGGTGAAAGAAGGCAGAAAGGAGGCCCAGGGTCCAGCTTGACATAGCAAGAAGTGGGAGCACAACACATTTTTAATTCTTAATTCCATACTCAAGTTCAGCAGTTACTCTAACAGATGCCCTGTGAAGATTTTTAAAATAGAAGAGTATATAGACAAAAATATAGAGACAAATACAGAGACAAAACCAAAAAAGCCACTGGCAAGACCAAAGACTTATTTTTTTAACTAAGCAGAAAAGGTATTTAACCCCGAGGCTGACACACAAACCTGAAACACCCTAAGAAAAGACATTTTCAGAGTATTTTACAATGTATATCGTGTCTGGCCCAACCCACAATGCACAGCTGCTAAAACGAAGATGTATCGCTTACTTTCTATGGGGCAAAGGCAAAGAAACAGTTTACCTAAAATAATCTGATTATTTGGATGACTAAAGATGCTTTTGACGCGGCACGCCGAAAACAAGAACAGCGCGACCAGAAAATTCTCTGCATTGTTCCCATCACTGCTTGTCATTAAACCAATATATTCCAAAGTCACTGCACAAGCACAGCGCTGTTGATTGTTTTGCATTTCACACCTAGAGGTCAGAGACAGGATTCGGATCCAAGATTTTATGAATTTCATTAGCTGAATGAGCCTTCTGTCACCAGAATCATTAGCAATCAGAACTGCTGTCCCCTTGCGCTGTTTTAATGAGTAGCTTATTAAGATACGCTGCTTGTTCTTCCCATTATTTATTCTGCCTAATTCCCGAATGGTTAATGTGACACAGCATAAAACCCAAGGAAAAAGACTGCTTTAATTCCATTACATTTTTGGAAGTTTACAAGCGAAGACAAATCATAAAAACCACCGAGAAGTTCAAAATCGTTACAAAAAAAGCACTTACAAAATGAAACGAGGACTTTGGAAAAATAATCTGAAGCACTAAAAGAAGTGACTCGAGACCCAAAGGACCCCAGGAAGGTCAGTGGCACCGAGGAGCTGGGCTGAGCCCTGGCAAAGGCACCGGCGCTGCCCTCCCTGGGGCAGGTACCGGCCAAAGCAGCTGTGCCCCAGTTTCGTTCCTGGCGGAGCAAGTGAAGTCTCTCACTTCGACCTCAGGATGAACAGAAACGTCGCTGCCACAGACTGCCCGGCACCCGGCAGCTCTGCCCACAGAGCCCCCTGCCAACCAGAGCTCGCTTTCAGATCTTCTGGGCTTTATTGCAGGAGCTAACACACGGCAGCACAGAATCACAGGATTGTCAGGACCTTACAGATCATCTGGTTCCAACCCCCCGTCATGGGCAGGGACATCCCCCCAGATCAGGCTGCCCAGAGCCCATCCAGCCTGGCCTGAAAAACTCCCAGGGATGGGGCTTCCTCCCCTCTCTGAGCAACCTGTGCCAGGGTCTCCCCCGCCT
>NW_009731467.1:21249-24422 GCF_000703405.1 Apaloderma vittatum | reverse complement strand
CGTGGAGTAGAGGGGAAGAATTCCCCCCGCTCGCCCTGCTGGCCACGGCTCTCTTGACGCAGCCCAGGACACGAGTGGCTTTCTGGCCTGCAAGTGCCACTGACGGCTCATGCTGAGCACAAATGCAAGCATCCAAACCAAACCTGAGGATGGGACGCTACGTGGGCAACCCACCGGATGTCAGCTTTCCGTTAAAAGCACCCACAGGAAAGCATCAGCCAGCGAGATGCACGTAGGAGCACGGGCTGTGGACTCCCTGGGGGTCAGAGAAGGAGCTGTGAAGCATTTGCTGGCAGCTCAGTTGTGCCAGAGGAGCTGAGATCTCCCATTTTCCAGCCCACAATTAAAAATGGCGCTCACCTTTTACCTTGGCAGAACAGCGCTGCTCATTTGGAGACACAAAGATAAACAAAGCCAAAGGGGTGAAGGGAATGGGTGGGGGATATCTCCAAACCTTAAGCAACATTTATTTAAAAAAACCCCAACACACAAAACCCAACAAACACCAGAAGCGCTTGCTGGCGATTTGCACTAAACATATCGGTGTGTTGTGGTATGCCAACGAAAATAATTAGCATCTTCAAGGCTTTTTACACAGCCACAGCACAGCTGAAATGAAAACAGATTCCAGGAACGAGTCCAACGTAAACACTGGTTCAAGTCCGCCCGCTCACCTCTCCGTTGGCTCCGCCACCGGCTTCCTTGCGAGGCAGGAACAGGGAGGCACAAAAGCCGGCACCGTGCGGCTTCACGCCGGCACACGACGACTCCTACCGTGCCGACAGCTCTCGCTACGCGACGGCTCAGGCAACACGCACAGACTGAAGCGTTGTCCACAGGTTGGGATCCCAACAGCGACCGCTCGGGAAAGCCACCAAGAACCACTCATCACCAGTTCAAGTACCCCACCACCCGGTACCCTCGGACACACTTTGGCAGTCACCCAAGCGTCACTGGGAGTATTTCAAAAGATTTCAAAAATCTACAACATCAAAGTTGAACCTTGAGGCTTCAGCTCAGTTGATGCTTCTTCCTTAACAGAGCAACACGAGACACTGAAACCCAACTGCGCTGAACAGCAAGTACCAGGAGTGAATTACACGACAGGGTGGGGTTTTTGGCTTGAAAATAAATTGCAACGATGATGTGCTTGGCCGACACCATAATTCAGTTGAGGAAAAAAAATAAGCTTCTTCGGCAAACAAGGTATTCTCTGCTTTTCAAATGAGAAAAAGGTCATTTGATGAGAAACGAGCCAAGAGGAGACTAAAAGAACAAGAAACTAATATCTAAGATAGCCTTTAGTGCTTAAAAATAACAAAAAAAAAAACCAAACCCAAATCAACCCATTAAGCCAGAGATACGTGAGCCCAAACAATTAAAAACAAGAAAAGCTTTTCAAAGCTTCAACTTTTAAGTTAACTCCTTGGCAAAATGCCTCCCCTGACTCACAATTAAGAATATTTTCTTTAAGCTAACAGCTACCAATCAACGACAATCAGCCTTAAAAAAACGCCCAAACCTAAAAAAGTACAAATGCAGAGCAGACTGAAGAGATGATGGTAATGGTGATGATGATGATGTCGTCATTATCTCTGCTTTGCTGATGTAAACCAGACATTGTGACATTGTTCAAATGGAGCCACAGCAACATTCTGCTGGAGCGCAGTTGAGTCGAATGGCAATAAACCTGCTTTTTGGCTGGAATTGCCCAATAAATTTAGAGTCTTTGAGAAGTGTCCTTGGGATGAGGATAACTAAATCTCACAGGCTCTTATTAAAAAATAATAATAATAAAAAAACACCACCCAAAACTTTGCACTTAAAACCACATTACAGATTTAACAAGAACTTAACATTTTTAAACCCACGTACAGACAAACCCCCTCCCTAGCCAGAGACCAGATCCGACCTCGGGGAGAGCTGCAGAGGTAGGAACACTGATTTGCCAGTTATTCCTTCTGGCAGCTCAAACCTTTAGCTCAGAGTAAATGGTATAAAATACATTAACAAGGAGGAAAGGGGGTGGGTGAAAACCTGAGTGTCTGCCTGTCAGCCCACACGGAAAAGCTCTGCAGGGGTGGCGGGACAGGAGGGAAGCGAGGCACATCTAGAACGCCCAACAGCCAAAGCAATCCGCTCGTTCTGCTAGCATCCCAGGCTGATTGGAAATTAAACCAAGTGTGTAATGGAGCTAATGAAATACAACGTTCTGCCGCTTAAAACAGGACCCTCTGGCTCGTCATCCCGTTAAAACGAGGAGAAAAATGAAGAAAAGGAGGAAAAATTAAGAGGTTCTGAAGCCGTCCCCACGCGGCTGGAGGCTCCCAGCCTCCAGAGAGCCAGGCGCCACGTGATGTTTTTGAGAACGGAGAGGTGATGACATTTTCGAAGAGCACTCTGAGCTTGCACGGTGCGTTCGTGTCATTAAGCACAGGCTCCCAGACGGGACAGCGGGGGCACTGGTGTGGATACGCGATTTCACGGGGCCGCTCGCTCTCATGTGTCGGAAAGGGCCCTCACAAGTACTGACACAGAAAAGTGCTCTCTCCAGAGTATACGACCCCTACTTCTGTTGGCATTATACCTTTCATCTGCAAGCCCCCTTCAGTTTGCTTCCCTACAAACAGTCTGTGAACAATTAAAATGGTCCAATCAGACAAGTCGGAGAGCCTGGACAAGCCCCTCACACTGGTAACGTATGCAGCGTGTACGGCTTTAAATTAAAGCTCCGGGAGACTAACATATCCCCGGTCTGTGTACAGTCTTGGACTTAACCATGACAGATTTCTAAGGCTCTGGGTAAGTCCTTCATCTTCCACAACTCCATTCCAGGAGGCTTTACTCGAGCCGGACTAAAAGCCCGGAGCCACACCGTTGGCTCAGTGATCAGCTCCTGACCACGTCCTGAAAATTGCCTGGGTGGGGAAGGGCTCCTGCTTGCTTCTTGCAAGCGGACTGAAGCTGTCGGGAGGTGGCCACGGAAGGGAAGTCAAAGCAGTAGGTGTCCCGTGGTGCTTGCCCTCACTGGTCTTTGCACTCCCTTGCTCCTACCACGTGCTGCAGAGAAACGCCCCTTTGCAGCCGACTAAAACACTGCTCCTGCGCAGGTGTCCTTCCAAAACCAGAACGTCTTAGTTGTAAGACAGGGAACTGTACCTCCCCCAACTGCT
>NW_009731467.1:9080-21218 GCF_000703405.1 Apaloderma vittatum | reverse complement strand
GCTGAACCTCTCACGGCAGGTGGACAAGAAGCCGTTTGGGGACGGCTCCAACACAAAGGGTTTCTCCCTGGCACAGCTGAGTGCCCCCACAGGAAACCAAGCTCTGTAGGAAGCCACCGAGAGGCTGCAACCCTCTGTGCTTCTTCCTGAGAGCACCGTGCTCTCATCCCAGCCTGGACCAAGCACCTACCACACACCAGGAAGGTTTTTCTGCAGGTTTTTTTGCAGCGCCCTTGGCAATTTTCCTTGCGGAGGTTCTCACTGGCACCACCCCGTGGCAAACAGGGCTGTCTTGGATCCAAGCAACTACTTCGAAGAAAGGCATCAGCTAAGCATCAGCAAAAACCTTACGTAGCCCTAAAAACGGGGTGCAGTTACGAAACATCACAGCCACAGTGGCTTTTTTACAGCCACTGCTTGTCAATAGCTAGAAGTGTCTGATTGGAAACCTAACACACAGGCACCTGTGAATAAAATTCCCCAGCATCCTGAGTGGTACGAGAGACCCTGGAGCGATCTAGTCAGCAAGACCAATGCTCAGACATCTACTGGTAGCAGTAACTGGAAGGAGACGGGTCTCTGGTGAATGAAATTGTCAGTTAAGCCTCCTGAATGAGGGCTCTGGGAGGACAGACTCTGAGGAGTGATGGAAATCCATGCACTATCATACAAACTCGTTGCACCTCTCTGCCAGAGTGTCTGTACTCAAAAGGCAGGTAAAAGCACAGCCCCGATGGGAAGTGCTCGAGTGCAGCATCCCTCATCCACAAGCCTACCAGAAACAACCAGCCAAAATAAAAACCATGTCCCATGTACAGGCCTGAAACTCCCTCAGACCTGTTTAGGATGCCAACCTGGAGAAAAAGCGAGCTGTTCTCTAACCAGACTCCAGCCTTACTCTGGAGGAGCACTTGCAGGAGCTCAGCCCGAAGCCAAACCCGAGTTTCCAGAGGCCAGAGCCCAGGGGGTCAGGGTGGCTCAGCAGAAGCCACTGATCACGTGTGGCAGCTCTCCCTTCTGCCCCGTTTACATCTCCGCAGCCTGAGTGCTGCGGCACAGACACACGGGCCAGCTTCTGAACTCTCCCAGCAATCTCCCACCTTGCCTCTTTCAAGCACCCACCAGGTACATTAACAGAGCTGCTGCTTTGTACAGGCTCCTCCATAACCTCCACGTATTTATTTCCAGCTCGTTACTGCTGCCTGCTTGCTTGCAAAAAGCACTGCTCTCCCTCCCGGGCAGCCTCACGTGAACAGCAGGGACATACATGGAAGAGCCCTAAAGTGAAGCTGCCACTCTTCATCAGCCCTGAGCTATGGTTTCACTCACTGTAAAATATCCAGTGACGAGCAAGCAAATTCCACCTACTGATGCCTGCAAATGCCATCAAGGTTCTCCCAAGAAGGAAATATCACCTCCACCTGCGACATGAACAGATTAAAATAACCCAAAACACACGCAGGACCAACACAGACATGGTTGGGGGACTTCAAGACAGAACCTTCACTCTGCCACTGCCGGGTGGAAAGAAGGAGAGCTGTTTTTCAGCCAGGGGGGCACCCACGGTGTCTTGGAGACAGCCCCAGGCTGAGGACACGCTGCAGAGGCACAGCCCACAGCTCCCAGCAACGTTCTGCTCCACGCTAGGATGTGGATTTTCAAGTCCTTACAACCTTCACGAGCAGGAATCACAAACTCAGCCGGCAGCGGGGGTTTACTCTGCGCACTAGATAAAACAGCAGCTGCAGAGGGGAACACACACAGCTGTGACATGAGGACGAAACACTCTCCTGCGCTCACGAAGGTGGTGCTGTTCCACCCTCTGTCGGACAAGGCAAGTCCCACAGCCCAGCCTGCCTCCCACAACATCTCGTCAGGACTCAGAGGACCACCAACAGTTTCCCAGGGAGGGGTTCATTTCTCACTTTTATTACACAGAGAGGGATAAGATTCCGGTGAAGTACGCAGCGGAGGGCAGCCCAGCTTCTGTTTCGAAACAGGCTTATGCCCCAGGACATGATCTCAGAACGCCATACTGTAGGAAAAAGAACAAAAAGAGGACCTTCTGGCTCCATAAGGTCATCCAGGAGGCCCAGACACACACTTTTGAGGTTCTGGCTGGCACAGAAGGAACCTACATGGCTGGCAGTGCCGGCAGGAGAGATGAGAGCACTGTGATTTATATCAAACAGGGTTTTAGTCCAGTCTGTGAACAACAGAAAGTCAGTACTGCTAGAGGGAATCCTGATTAGATCAAGATGGACCTCACCATCTCTACTTGTCAGATCCAAAGAGATTCCCTTCTTAGCGCAGATTAATGCTAAAGGCAAACCCCCCGGCAGAACATATTATATTCCACACGCCTGCTTCATTCACTGATCATCTTCTTACAAGATCCCAGTTTACTCTGTATTGATTCACAAGTGTTTCTCCCAAGGAACTGCAGTGTGCAGATGATGCAGAACATGACACGTTACTGGACAGCGCGTAAGTGCTGTGTCTATACTGCCCACGGAAACAGAGGAGCAGAACCAGCCACACCTGCAAAAGCTTTGATTCAGCACATGGCGGGGACAAAGCAGAATACGAGGAAGAAGAAATGCTACAAGAAGGAATTAAGAACCCAACAGCACCGAGACAAGAACTGGGAGAAGGTGATACCCATCTAACTTCAGCCATGTGGAAAACAGGTAGATTGACAAGAAAACTCTTCCGTGGGTTAAAAGTTACCCCAGAAGGTCAAGGATGAAAAATATTTGGTCAGAAAGGTTGTTCCAATAAGGCTTAGGATGAATTTCCTCTTACATTTTTCTGTTGATATTTATATTCCTGAAAAAAAAAATCAAGTGCAGTGACAAAAGCCAGGAGGGAACTAGTTACAAAACAAGGAGCCTAAGCAGCAACAGCCTTGGTTCTGCTTTCAGCTGCTGCCATCTCCTGGCCTTGCTCTTCCTCACCAGGGCTCAGCACTTGCAGCGCTGCAAGGACGGGCAGTCAGCCACTAGGTCTCACTCTCAGATATCAAAACAAGGCAGCATCAGGAAAAAGAATTTAAAAAAAAAAACAAGTTTGCCCAAGACCTCAGAGATCCTCTGGCCATCAGCAGGTGTGTAACAGCCCAACCTCCTTCACCTCGCTGTTACCTCCTGGGGCTGCCTGGTGCGAGAGGAGTTCTGCGTTTGTGTACAAGCCCTTGGTGTGTGCACAAGAGTCCTGGGGCGTCACACTGAAATCACACTTTCCTTGAACGTGAGCGCTATGGGAGGACACGCTTTTGGAGTCGCACTGTACCACAGTCGCCAGCAAGAAGGGCCCCGAGGACCGAGTCAGCCCAGCAGCACGGGACAGCCCAACGCAGCCCAGCCCTTGGCTTTCTATTCATCCAGAGCCGGTTCTGCTCAGCTTCATGCAGCACGAAAGAGAAGGTTTGCCTTAAAGACAGCTCTAGTATGAAATGAGGGTTCCCTTGATGGAGGGAAACTCTTCGGCAGGATCCCAAGTGACAAAGGGCAGCCACGAGCACTTTAGGCCCAGTTGTAAAATACAATTAAAGACTCTGTCCACAATCAGACTCCTGCAGCGCAACCAGCCAGGAACTGATCCACGCCCTTGCCGGTGTTACGGCCCCGTCACTGCACAAGGTACGGCATCTTGGGGACCTCAGCTGCAGAGCACTAAGCCACCAACCCAGCTGGTAACTTGTCATACGTATCTGCAGAACCACAGAACTGTCTAGACTGGAAAAGACCTTTAAGATCACAAGTGCAATCATTAACCTAACACTGAGGTAGTTCTCAACTTAACCATACCCCTCAGCACTACGTCCACCTGACTCTTAAACACCTCTAGGGACTGGGATTCCACCACTGCCTTGGGCAACCCTTTCCAATGCCTGATAACCCTTTTCAGCAAAGAAACTCTTCCTAATATCCAATCTAAACTTCCCTTGGAGCAACTTGAGGCCATTTCCTCTTGAACTCAGGATGAGTTCACCTGGGAGAAGCATCCTTCTTCACCTCGACATACCCCTTCATCTTGCGGTTCTGAGAAAGACTTTTTGCTCAGTCACTATGTCCTGTGCAAGACAGGAAAGTAATGTCATAGGCTCCACTGGTTTTCTACCCATTTTGATTTGCATGTTGGACCTTACGGATTTGCATGAAGAGAAGTACCCCAGAATTAAGCCTACTGAGAAAAGGTTGGCCTTTGGTAGTCACTTTATAAAGGGCTCTCAGTTCATGGCCTCACAGGACTCCACGAATCACAGACTGAAGAAAAGCACTGTTGGACAGTATTTTGTAACAGAGAAGTGCTGAAAGGAGTTTCCCAGGGTCGCTTGCTGAAACACAAGACTACCCCAGAGTTGTGTTAATTCTTCAAGATGTTTATAGAACCTGACCTGGCAATTCATACGTATTAGTACAGATCCATATCAATGCGCAGGCAATTAGAAACTTGAATTAATCCATCCCGGAGAAACTGTAAAATTACCATGGAGATTTTTCAGAAGCAGCTAGTGAACACCCAGACTCGGGTGTCGGTCCTCTAATCACAACCACCATCGGCTCACCTGGAAGGGTGCAATCCTACGCCCGGTCAAAAGATCATCCTATGACTGTATTTGAACCGAGGCCAGATCCTGACAGCAAAAAGCCCAGATAAAGGGGGAAAGCACTTGGCTGGGCACCCAGAGCACCTCAGCAGGACTTCAAAGCAATGCCCTGAACAGCCCCAATCTCCGTTCACACAATTGTGTGATAACAAACCATTAGTCCAAAACTATGAAGGAAAAAAAGAAGCCAAAACAAACTCAAAACATTTCCGACAAGGTCAGCTCCAGCTTAGTCAGGCATTGCTATGAGGAGGGTGATTGGAGCTGGTAAAAACATGCCCCCTGCTCTCTGCACAACGACGAGACAATCAGCTCGCCACAGATGGAGTCGTTACTCTACCCAGCACCCAGCTCGAATGTTTAGTGCTTGCTCATGTGCTAGAGGCAGCCAATTACAAAACCATAATCAAATCCTTCTCAGAGACTGTTTTTTCAACACAAATTTTTCAGTTTCCTGCTCAAAATCCTCATTTCTCAGAAGAGAATGCAAGTGTGGATTTTCCCATCTACAAAACTCTGCTTCATTAAGTGTCTAATGTTGCCTGTTTCCGCATCATTAAAAGAGAAGAAACTTATAATACAAATACAAATGAGTTTAGACAACAGGTTGCAGTGATCAAGATGCACCATTTCCAGAGGAAGAGGCCGTAAGGACAGATCCATCTGTACCATTCTTTTCAGTCATCTTCCTTTTGATACCCAATACCAACACATTTTTTCACTTAAGAGCTTCCAGGCAGGGCTGCACTCTGCCTGGCCACAGAGAATTAACTTGTATTTGTGTGCAAGTTGGTATTTAATAAGGTGCCTGGCAAAGACAACCCCTGGTCAGCATGAATCCTCGCTAGAGTTTCACATGGAGAAAAGAGCAATGAGCTGGATGGGTTCACTAGGAAAATGAACCTTAATCAGAGCCGGATGGCTTCTGTACTTTTGAGGGAACCGCTGTGCCACAAAGGCACGAATTTCAAAGGGGATCAAAGCAATAAACTTAACTAGAAGGAATGTCCGTATCCACTAAAAAATTGTAACCAGATTAAATATTGTATTAAATCAGCAGCTGTAAGAGCCCCAAACCTGCTAAAAATCTCTCCCTGTACGCCCTTAAGAAGCAAGAACATAACGCCCTGTGGTAAAAGCTGGGAGATGAGAACACTGAACACCAGCAACACGATCCTCTCGGGGCCTGCACATCTGAAAACACACCACAGGCCTCTCCTCTTCGTGACTATCGCCCCCCCAAATCGCATTCTCCTGCCTTGACTCCTCAGCTTGGGGAAGAGCAGGCGAGCACAGCGTGGGGCAGGGGCCGGGATCCCACGCAGCTCTGGGAGCTGCAGGCAAAGGTTTCACCGTGCCAGCCCATCCTCGTTACCACCAAGGAACTCATCAGCTCTACTGATGTTTTATTAGGAAGGCCTACACTACTTTGGGAGGTTTATTTAGCAAATGGAGCGTATGCTGCCCTTCGGTATTTCTCATCTCCAATCATTTAAGTCAATATTAAGTTAATGGACTTTTGAAACCGGTATCGGTGCTCCCATAACCAACGGCTCATTTACCAAAACAGTTAGTCCCATAGAGATCCCCTAGCAGAAAGGGCAAGCAAAACCTTATTAATTTCTCCTGAAGTACCACATCTTTCAGCCTGAGCTCCTCGACTCACATCCCCGTGGCTATAATCAGCAGAAGAAAATTAAAGAGTTGGACCCAAGGCTAAGAGAGCAGGAGGTTACACCCCTGGGCACAGCACACGCTGCTGCTGCAGCTGCCTGAGCCAGGGAATGCCAGGGGCCAGCAGGTAAGTGGAGCTAAAGGAGCCCAACCAAGGACTTTCAGAGCCCACACGACACACCCTCAATATTAAGTTAAATAAGTAGGTGTTCTCCTATACACCTTGAAATTGCCTAGACAGGGACCTCTTCAAGTAGTTGTCAATATTCGTGCAGAAACCTGCCGTTAAAAGAGAAAATCAGGGAAGACAAAGGAAACTGCTCGTAAAAGGGCCCAGCTCTCAGGGGCAACAGGCGCTGCCGCGCAGACTTGTGCCTGGCAAAGGCAGACGCTGCAGCGCTGCTGTCTCTAGAAAAGCAATCAGCAGCCTTCCCTCTCCTACTAAATGGGTGGTGCCTTATCACCACCCCTCGATTCATCCAGACTTGCCCAAAGACAGCTGTAACAGGACAGTGATTTGCTTTATATGGCTTGATCCAGACGCCACAGAACGAGCTGTTAGACCTGCCCTAATGCTAAAGTATGTCTTTAAGAAGGATCAAACGAGAGCTGTGCTCTACAAGAGCTAAAAAAGTAGCAGTCACATCCTTAAACTGAGTTAAACTGAGCTGCAGAAGTTTTTTTTTCCCTGTTAGGTTTGCAGTAGACCACAGGAAAAAATAATTGAATGAAAGGATTAGGCAGAGGAGCACTTCGGTCCGTCGGCCACAGTGGAAGATGCCTGGTGTGGAAACGCAACCTTCATCAAACTGTGATCAAATACCGATTTAGTATGTAATTTACTCCCGTGAAATTCTTGGTCTTGATCTCCACCTCCGCTCTGATGACTCATTTAACCCTAATAAAGACACAAGCATTGATTTTCTCCACTCATTACAGGCGAGTGGATTTATCTGTATCAGTGAACGAATTGAGCCAACCTCTTACTTCAAGAAGAGCCAAAGCCTGCAGGAAAGCAACAGCTACAAGCTGTCACCAAGGTAGCAGCATCGAGTATTTCGGGCTCTTCTGACTCATCTCACCAGGAAGTTAAACTTCTGCTGCAGCACTCCAGACACGCAAAAGAGGCAAAAGCAGGAAAGATCTGAGAAGAGTTTTCCTGTTTTCCGAGGCAACAAGTGTTCTCTAACCAACGTATTCATCACGGCGCATCGGTTGCAATTAAGCCTTCATGTTTCTGATCATCTGCCCATTACAAACCCAAGCAACGTGCTGCAAGGACATATACGTTACCATGGGATTGGAGTCTGCAATCAGGTCACGCAGAGAATCCAGAAATCCTTGGTCCTCCACCATCTGGGCATTGATGTCGTGCAGCTTCGCCACACAGACAGCGGCAGTCTTTCGCACGTAAGGGTCTTCATCCTTCAGACACTTGCGAAGAGGCTCACACAAATACTCCGTGATCTTGTCCACCCTGATGCATCCCATTGTACGGACGGCCAGAGCACGGATCAGAGGGTTTGGGTCTTCACAGTCCTGCAACAGGAAAGAAGATGCAGCAAACAAATCTGTACCGCTTGCCTGCAGCCAGAATCAGGCTGGTTTTATTTCAAACCAACCGCATTCTCCTGATTACACGCTACAAAGAGGCAGTTATTTCAGATCGGGGATAAAAGGTGGGATTTGCTGCTTCAAAGAAACATTCGGCACCACCTCAAGATGGTTCCACGCTACGAGCTTGTAAAACTGAGTCCATCTCTGAGTCCACTGGTTCTCTCATGCAAAGCTTCCTTCAAGAGGATTTAGCAGCTGCAGCTAAGCTTGAGACAGCTCTCACCACAAGCAACTTTCATGCAAGGCAATACACTGGTTTCCAGCCTTACTGGTTTAAAGGAGCAGGAGAATATAACAGGAAAAATCAACAACTAAACACAACGCAATCGGTCATCAGGGCCTGCTTCTCCCAGGCCATCCACTCTAGACACAAGGATCCCTCAAGTTTGCAAGATATGAAGCACTAAGCAAAGGCTCGGCTAGAGCTGCTTTTCTGAGGAGGAAAAAGAAAAAGCAGAAGGGAATATAACACTTCATACTTCAAGACCACGTACTTTGCCATACATCCAATCTAACTACATCGCTGAGCAACTCCCCTCCAAAACTAGCCTACAAAAGGGTGGCTGCAGGGCGACCTACAAAAGCATGAGGTACATTTACCTCTCACTGTTTTCACTTCCTACAGCTGACAAAACACCTGAACGCATCAACTGGGAAGCGCCCAGGAGAAGTGACAATGTCCTACCAGGGCGGTCAGCACCCTGAACTGTGAACCGCGTGGGAGGTGCTGAGCTGGTGCAGACTGGTGTCACCACTTTCTCTGTACTAACACTTGTCCCAAACACTTGCCAAAAGGGACATCAGATACTTCCTTGGGTAGAAAAGCATGAAGCTGGAAAAATATCATGTTTGTTTGTTAGTCTGTTTCAACAGAGTTAGAATTTAAAGGTGACAGAAAACAACATTCTTTCCAGAGAGGAAGACAGGGACATCTTCTCTGGCCAGAAGAGCACACCTACTCTCAATCCAGGCCCTGTCACCTCCTTCAGCCTCAGGCACCGCAATAAAAACTTAAAACATAATCAGATTCCCCAGTGCCTCATATTTTCTAAAACTCCAGGAGGAGTCTCAGACTTTTTCCGAGCACCAGGTTTTAACTTACATAACGTGGGACTGAAATAACATTTCCTAGATAAGGAGAGGCACCTTGGCAACAGAATTAAAGGCAATACAGCAATCAGGCTGTTATTTTTCCAGTGGACTGTCTTCCAGTTTCACCAGAGATAAAGGTTTTCCACACAAGGCACAGCCGAAACATTCAAACAAGAGGGGAACACCCCTGTATCAGAGACACTACAAAGGCTGGAGGATGGCACAACACAAAATTCATTATCCAATACTGGAACTCTCTAATGATGGTTAGTGAAACAGCAGCAGCAGCTTCCCCTGGGGCTGATTTTCTCATAACTACTTGCGTGGGCCCTCTGCAATAATTATCAGTAGCGAGTGAGCGAAAGCAAATGCAGAGAGAAACAACAGCTCACACAGGCAAAAGGACAAAGGAGATGCTCCGAAGGCCACCATGCCAGCCCCTTTCCGGCTGGGCCGTGGGAGCAGGTTACCTTCACAAAGCTGTTGACAGCCATGATGGCCATATCTGGCTGACTTTTGGCGTAGTTCATCAGGTACAGGTAGACCAGCTTCTTCAACTCCAGGTTGTCGGTCTGCATGCAGTTCACGACATCAGGCAAGAGTGAGCTGGACAGGCAAGAAAGGAGAACGGAGAAAAAGCTGTGAGATTGGATGGCATATAAAGGGGATAGGAGCAACCTCACAGAAGCCAGGAGAACTGCAGTTTCAATTTAAGTACCCCGCTGTCTAACGAAAGGTCAACTGCCACCCCAAAACAGTTCGCAATGGCTTTTATAATAATCATTTAATCTCTTCTAGGGATTTAACACAGGTCGGTTATGAAACAGGCTAAAACTAATGTAATTTCCTAAAGGTGTTCTAGCTGGGGAGTTCACCAAACAAGAAAATTCTGCCATGCCAGGTCTGCAAATGAATCCACCAGTTTTAAAAAAAAGAAAATTTGTTTAAAAATGTTTTGGTAATGTAGGACACTTACAAAGAACCTGCCAAATTCCAGACTAGTAAACTCCAGAGCAATTAATTAGGAGCTTCAATGCTGACAAGCTGAGTTTCGCTCAAATATCAGGCAGCAATCTCTAAAGAGCTGCAGAACACAGGAAATTACCGAAGGATATCTGCAGCTCTCAGGTGTGCTGGAGAGATCGAAAGGTGAAAGGCAAGTGTCACTGGCCAAAAAGATTATTTTTTTTCTTCCCTCCTGTTTAGGTGTTTCTTCATTCTACGATGAAGTCATGATGCTAAATTTGCAACCTTATACAAATTTCCGTGGCAACAGACCAGAGTGCCACAAATCCAGGACTGCCACATGGCAGACTCCAGGAACAGAAGAAGCTGGAAGGGAGGAAGCATTCTCTCCAGCAAGTTTTTCTGGTTGCCTCAAAGACAGAAAAAAGCACTGGTGGCAGCGCTGCAGAAGGTAAATGCCTGCAGCCTTTAGGTGCTATGAGGCAAAGGTTCAATTTAAAAATCAGTCATTTTAAAATGTAGTTTCCATTTATACTGTGAGGAACAAGGCTAAGAAAACCCTCGGAATTACCTTTCTAACACTAAAACCCAGAATAGCCAGAAGTGAGAAAACATCATTTGAAGTGACCTACAAAATCGCTGAATTCTGGATGGGTTTTCAAATAAAAAGGGGTAATCCAGCACTGAAAACAGTTGTTTCTTTTGTTCTGAGTAATAGGAAGGAGGTTGAGAAACCTGTGACTCGAGCACAGCACGGGCAAGGACCCAGCCAGCCTCACCACCCAGCCACATCAAGGTGACAAAGTCCGAGCTGGTTCACGGTGATGCGTGCCGCCACCTCCGAGCGGCTCCTGGGACAGGCAGAGCTGCTACAGGTGCGACAAAAGTTGCTTTTACCTGACATCCTTGCCCACAGTCATGGCTGCAATAACCTTCTTTACGGCTTCTTTCCTCTTCTCTTTCTTCTCATTATTGAGTTCAGCCTTCAGTTCAAAAATCTCTCCTGGCAGAAGACAAAACAGATTGAGTCTCTTGGGAGAAGAGCAAGGGCTCGCTTTAGGGATAGCTCAATAGTGATTTTTATCTTTTTTTCCTTTCCTGGCCTGCAGTTCCCATAAAGCTGGCACAGCAGCACGTGGAAGCTGTCAGACCTTACAGGGAAGAGGGTTCAACGAGAAGCAAAGCTGTGACACTCAAGAGAACGATAGGGGCTCCACTTCGCTGAGAAAAGGGGTTAACGAGAACCACGCTGCGTGTTGCAGCTCTCCCACTTCTAGAACATGAAATCCCATCACTGAGGCATCTGTTGCTCAAAGGCAATTATTATATAACTAGGATGAAAAGATATTTGGAGACACCAGATTTGTGCCTGCAAGAAGAACCACTACCTAAACTAGGAATTTTGCCCAGACTTTAACTTTTGCTCATCATCGCCCGCTTCCTGTGAATGCGACGAGTAAACAGGAGACTGCGGCACAGCCCCGGCACCGCCACACACAATGGCCAAAACGGAAACCACAGATTTAGTCCAGCAGAATAAATTCCTTCCAAGTTAGAAAGACAGAGCTGCTACTAACAAAAGCAGCCTATAGCACAGCTTTCCTGGATTCTGAGGCTGCCAAAGCAGCGTTTCCCCTGACACTGCTGCTCCCAGAACTAGAAAGTTAGTTCAGGGACCACAGAAGTGGGAAAGTAAATTTGCAAACTCAGCCAAGGTGTGCAAAAGACTGCTCAGGAGGCCTCTTCCAGACAAAAGGACAGAAAGCTGTATTCCCACGGGCTAAGGCCACATTACAAATATCAAAATCTGTCTGACAAAATATATCCTGGCCCTGAAACTTTGACTCCCACGCACTAATGCCCCTCTGTCACATCAGCAGCACTAACTACTCAAGAGCTTCACACAAAAAGACTAACAGGTACTTCAGAGAAGAAGTTACTGCTCTGAAGAACGCTGTGCAGCGACCACTCGTCACACCTCCTGCCCGAGGAAGGGCTGCTCGTGTTGCTCACCCTGAGATCGAAGCGGAGCGGAGCAGCACACTCACCAGAGCTCAGACAGTGCAGGCTGCCTTCCTGCAGCCTTCCCAGAAAAATCTCCTTCAGGACTGAACTTACTGACAGAGCTCACCGAATCACAGAATGTCAGGGGTTGGAAGGGACCTCAAAAGATCATC
>NW_009731467.1:4275-8940 GCF_000703405.1 Apaloderma vittatum | reverse complement strand
TTTTTCTAATATTTTTGTGGAACCTCCTGTGCTCCAGCTTGTACCCATTGTCCCTTGTCCTGTCACTGGACATCCCTGAGCAGAGCCTGGCTCCGTCCTCCTGACACTTCCCCTTGACGTATTTATAACCACGACTGAGGTCACCCCTCAGGCTCCTCTTCTCCAGCTGCAGAGCCCCAGCTCCTCCAGCCTTTCCTCCCCAGGGAGATGTTCCATCCCTCCATCATCCCTGGGGCTGCGCTGGGCTCTCTCCAGCAGTTCCCTGTCTCTCTGGAGCTGAGGGGCCAGAACTGGACACAAGATCCCAGATGTGGCCTCACCAGGGCAGAGCAGAGGGGCAGCAGAACCTCTCTCGACCTACCAGCTACTCCCCTTCTAACCCACCCCAGGAAGCCACTGAGCCTTAGAAATCTGGGAACTGTATTTGCCTAACCTGTGTGATCATTCTAAGCTTACCCAAACACAAAGAGATCAGCACTGGAGGTTTTTTTCACTGCCCAGCACTCATCAGAAACATTCGGCCATTGCAAAAAGGAGAAGTCAATGAAAATCCTTTCCCACATCTAATGGAGGAGGATGAGCATCACTAGGCTTAAACTGGAGTCAGGAACAGCGCTGTGTCTAAGAACAGCTTAAAAATAAAATCTGCCTGGGACAGTCTGAGCAGAACAGGCCCTGCTCTGGAACAGGTGATGGGGTAAAACATCCCCAAAGATCCTTTCCAGGCTCCCCATTTTTAAGGGCAGTAGTGTGCCCCGAGGCAAGGTGCCTCCCACACTGACAGCAAAGCCAGGGGAAAGTCAAAGGGAGCAGCGCAGCCTTGGAGGGAATGGCAACAGGAAAGCCCAATCTCCTTGCAACAGCTTGACGTAGGTATGCTCTTATACCTTCAGTAATAAATGTTTCTCAGCCAACTTAATCCTCAGATGCCCAAGGGAAAAACCACCCCCAGTCTTCAACTTCTTAGCCCAGAACCAAAACTTTGTCTCCAACCAGAGCTACACTCAAAGCCCAATATTTTGTTCTCTGATCCTTGAAACAGCAGCAATCGGGGTCATTCTGTGCATCACAAAACTGTAACATGCACCAGTTTTGCCTTTTGTCACCATATGACCTACTTTCGAAGTTCCTCCCTGGATGATTAAGACGGGAAAAAGGGACAAAGCTGACAGAAAAGCACAAGGTCTTCTGCACGCAGTTAAAAACCCTGTGTAAAAATAGCCACCCACCACCTCCGATGCACTGCACCAGCTTAACGCTAACCTTTTTTATTGGTCGTGAAGTATTTGGAGTCCGTCATGGTTCCAGTTCCTTAGAACACCTGAAAATAAAAATAAAAAAAAGAACAAGCAGTCAAACAGCATTCGGCGCAGACAACACCCAGTCTGCAAGGCAGGAACTCGGCGACAGGATGGTTGGCAAGCACATAACGCAAGGGAAGAAGCAAAGGCTCTACAGCCACAGCCACCAGTTCCCCAACCTCCGTTCTGCACCTGCGACTGCTGCTACTTGGCAAACCCAGGATAAAGGGCTCACATGAACAATGTCAGTGGAAACACAACAGCCTGAGGCAGACAGGCTTTTTAAATACTCAGTCTGAGGAAGGGAAAAAGCAGTTTTCAACTCCTTATCATCAGCAGATTTTGATATGTTCTGCAGCTGTCTTTCACCCGGGTTCACCATTTCGTTTCCCCAAAAACACACTGCACATTTCATAGCTCCACTGGAAGCACAAGTCCACGTTTCAAACAAAGGAAACTGTCAACTCCCCCTAACGATGCTTTCCTGTGCTGCATCTTGACAGAAGTAACAACCCTACTTGGAATACCCACCCCGAGGCCCTTCCATTTCTTCCCCTTCTTTTGTTCCCGGGAGATGCAAAGCAGGTTTTTGAAAGAAAAGCCACTGCTTCTCAGCTCTCTCGAGCCTGAAAGTGAAGTCTTTCTCCGCTGAGATGTGACATCCCACCTCTGACATACACACACACACACACATTTACTCCAGTGCTACCTTGCATTTTTAGGAACAAAAGACACCGCTGGGCCAGCAAGTGCTGAGCAAAGTCCTGAGGACGGTGTCACCTGCGCTCTTCTTGCTCCACAGAAGCAAATTACTAATACCTCAGAGTACAGGGAACGCCCAAACGTATGTGGATATCACATCCTCGTTTTATTCTCACAATTGCCAGCGCTGTGACAAACGTGACTCAAGCAATTTTCAAGTACTGGCTGTAAAACAAGCAGAGCGGGGCCAGTTTTATTGCTTGTGACGAACCAGTCTGCATCAGTGCTAAGAGCTTATGATCCCAAAACCGTCCCCAGAAAGGGGTCTCCTACCTCTTCTCTCCTTTTTTGAATCTTTTCCCCAACTCTCTTTCTCTTGTACACGCTCTCACAATGACCTTAAATGCCAAACAGCAAGTCACGTGTTCCCTACAGGATGCCTGTGCTGCTCTCAATGTCAAAGGTCTTGCTTGGCTTTGAACTCCAAGACCAGCTTGTTGTTTCTTAACTCCTTCCGTCCTCCTCCCTTAGCCCCCACCACCATTCTTTTCCTCCCCTACCCACCTCGCTCAATTTAAGACCCCAGCAGTTCAAATTCGCAGCAGCAGCTGAGGGGGAACACAGGATTTCCACCGCCTTCCACATGCTCCACGGCACAGCAGCGCCGGGCAGGCATCACCTCGTCCCACTGCCAAGCAATCAGCTGAGAAACAACCCGCTGCTCAGCCCAGCTCCTGCCTGTCCCGCGTGTGCCCGCTCACCGCCTCAGCCCAGCCCCGCGGAATTACTGGGTTTGGCTGGATTTCTCTCCCTTTCGGCTCCTAACAAGCTGGAGAGCAAACTCTGCCTGGAGAGAGCTCTGGAAGCAAAGTCCTCCTGCAGGAGAGGTTTGCCCTCCTTCCAAATCAAGAGGCTGGGTTTGGAAAGCCACGTGAGCCACAACACGGTAATCTCTCCAGAGGAAAAAAAAAAAAAGGGAAAAAAAAAAAATCACAGTATCACAAAAGCAGCAGCTGGCGTGGGTCTTGTTTTATAATTCAAAACACAGCCCATGTAGTGCTGCGATGCCATTGCTGATACAGTCCTTTGGATTTTAGCCCTGCTTAAAAGCTGACTTAAATCTCTTCCTCTACAAGAGTAATTTGGCGTGGTGCCAGGCAACAGGCATTGAATGCAGCCTTGCTCTTCTCTCTTTGCATTATATGTGGATTTGTGAACGTGGGTCATACCTCCCAGCTGAGTTAGTCCGATACTGTTTTAGCAGAAGCTGGAATAGCAGATTACAGAGAAAATCCAGGAAAAAAAACCCCACAGCACAAAGAAAAACCCCAAATGGTACCAAACATGTTACGTCAGTTGCATAAAGCTACACAGAGGAAGACACCTGGCTAAATTTCAGAGATGATCTTTAAACCCCAAAGCAGGGCAGTTCACTCTTTTTCTGACTTCACATCAAGCACTTGGAAACATGAAGCATTCCAGAAAAAACACTCAGGCTCGGGTAAGGCGAAGCACAGCACGTTTCTTTACAACCTCCACTGACAGACGAAAACCAGATCTGAATTAGGTCAAAAATCAAGCGACCATATTCCTGCACAGCGCAGGAGAAAGCGTGTTCCCACGAGCACACAGATCTTTGCTTCACGTATGTCAGAGCTTGCTTTGCACATCGATCAGAGCCAGCCTGCCAGCAGAGCTGTTATCTCCTCCGCTCAGCAATCCCAGCACAGTTTATAGCAAGTCCCAGATGAAGACCAGAACCAAACCAGCCCAGACAGACAAACTGCACTGTCTTCAATAACTCAAGAAAACGGCAGCTTCTTGTACACAAAGCTAAATGGAAGAGAGCCAGTATTAATTATGATGTCATCACAAACATTTTCTTTTAGAGGTTCCAGCCAACAGCAAAAAGCTCTTGTTCAACCCCAGCAAACCACAAGACATAGAGTAGAGGAATTCCTGCAGAAGCTCTGGTAATGCTTAATGCCACAAGCATTGGCTTGACATTTAAATGCAGACTGAACCAGACTGAACAATTCAATGGAAACACTAAGGAACCTCTGTGATCAGAAAGATAAGCCTCTCCAGCCCAAAACCCCACAGAAAACTGCATCCTATGTCTCCCCTACACCTGCTCTGCCCCAGGCACGACTCCAGCGAGAGCCTGACCCGCTCCCACCCCTGATTTCACACAGGGCTAAGCAGGACGGCGGCAGTTTAAGGCCTCGCTATTGATCCAAGCTCCCCGGTATTGAAATGAGCTGCGGCTGAACCTCTAAAGCGACCCCCGGGTTAACCTGGCTGACACTCCAGCTGGGGCCGTCCTCTCTGACCTGCACCCGCTCCACCTGCCAAGTCTCTCGAGCAGCCACACGACAGGCCGAGCACGGCTCAGGGCCGCTGGAGCACCAGGAAACCAACCGGAGCGGCTGCACACGGCAAAGGGCAAGCACGGCCTCAGCGTTAGGAGCCCGCACCCCGACAGCCCCTGCTGGGGGCACCTCACGGGTTCCCCTCTCGGGGAGCAAACACCTCCTGGCTGCTGCCCACCCCAGTCCCAAGCGTCCCGTGGCTCCTGTCACCTCCTCGCTCCTCAGAGCCTCTGCCCCAGCTCTGTCACCGGCCCCCCTCTCCTGCAGCCTCAGCCGGACTCGCAGCCCCC
>NW_009731467.1:3558-4131 GCF_000703405.1 Apaloderma vittatum | reverse complement strand
CTTGCCTGGTGCAGACTGGGTTTTGAGACCTTCGCGTCTCACGGTGAGTCACTGGAGAGCTGCACCCGCAACGAGGAGCCCTCCCAGCGCAAACCCTGTGCAACGCGCCGCATCTCGCCCTGGTTACTCACGCTCCTTAGGGCTGCCCGTAATGGTGACAGGGTGAGGCCACGGTTAGTGCCAGCTCAGCCCATGCCTCATCATCTGCCCTCGAGGAGCAGCTGCCTTCCGGAGCTGACTGGGCTTGTCTCTGCTTTAGAAAAGCTCCAAAAAAGGCCACTTTTCACCACCACCCCTTCTGCAGTGTGGACGTACGTGCCCCAGAGCTAAAATCCTTCCAGTTACTTGCACAGGATGGGATGGGCTGAGCCGAGCCCTGGCGCCAACAGGAACAAGAGGGTCTGGGAAGTCAGTCACGTACCGAAACCCAACCAGCTGCCTCCCCGGGAGCCTGAACCCTCCCGAGGTAAACCTGATTGAATCCACCATCTGGGAAGGACCAACCCATGGCAAAAAGCTTTAGTATTTGGGGCAGCCCAGGCAGTGCCCCCTGGATTAACTGCCTCAGGGGAG
>NW_009731467.1:2541-3439 GCF_000703405.1 Apaloderma vittatum | reverse complement strand
CCACTGGGTGCCCGGGTCTGGCCCATGTGGGGCTGTTGGGTCATGGGCTGGACTTGATGATCTCAGAGCTCTTTTCCAGCCTCAACAGTTCTGTGATTCTCTGATTCTGTGACTAACCTCCAAGGACATGTGGGAACGGGTGGAATTGCCCGAGGGAGTATCTCAGGGTTTGATGGGGTAGCAGGCAGGTGCTGGTATTTGCCCAGTGGCTGCCTGTGGAGTTTCAACAGTGGCGTTTTTTTTTGCTCTCATGTGCGCCCTGCACCTCGCCTGGCCCCGCCACAACCTGCTCTGAGGTGCGTCTCACAACCCCCCCTGCCAGCCCCCGGTGTGGTGCTCATTACAGAAGTGACTGAGGGCCTGGAGAAGGGACACACAGCAAGCTGCACCCATCCCCCCTACGACTCTCTGGTCTGGTCGGTTTGTAAACCTGATGGTCAGTGGTGTTTAACAGTCGATTATGGACAGTTGAAGAGCAACATCCTGCCAGCGACAGCTGCTGTTCCCAGTGTAACTTCAATAACAGCAGCAGCGCCGGCAGCTCTCCGCTCATGGATGTTCAAGATAAGCTTGTCATGATTCCTCTTCATGAGGGAGATAAACCTCAGTTTGTATTCACGTGGGGAGCAGTGCAAGGTGCCTGTAATGGGCGCCCACAAGGATACAGACATGCCCCTACTATTGCATGTAATTCTTTAGCAAAAATATTAAAGGAGATAAAAAAGTACCAGACAGAATATGTATGTGCCAATACAGTGATGACATCTTAACAGGTGGAGACAACAAAGAGGCAGTCAGAGAAATCACTCGTCAGGTTTGGGACACACGGACTTCTTTAGAAATCCCTCCTAAATGTCAGGGACCAAGTGACCACGACATGCTGGAGTTTAGTATTGTT
>NW_009731467.1:0-2510 GCF_000703405.1 Apaloderma vittatum | reverse complement strand
GGGAAAGAAGAAGGGTAATAAGTAAAATCTCTACCCTGGACTTTAATAGGGCTAACTTTGTCCTCTACAGATCTGCTCAGAAGTATCGTGTAGGCTGGGGCTCCAGAAGGTAGGGGGGCACAAAAGAGCTGCTCAATATTCAAACTCTGCCTCCACCGAGCACAAGATAAATGTATTCCCTTAAAAAAAAGTCAAGTAGAGGAGGCAGGAGACCTGCATGGCAAAACAAGGAGCTCCTGGAAAAACTCAAACAGAAGAGGGAAATTTACAGTATGTGGAAAAAGGGTCTGGTTAATTGGGAGGATTATAGAAATGCTGCCAGAGTGCGAAAACCTGAATAGAATCCAAACCCAGACAACAAACATTTTGCCCTGAGTCTCATATTCAACCACTGTCTACCCCTGAGATGTGTTAAATTTGGTTAAGTCATGGATGTGCAAGATAGTTGAATCTGGCTGAGTAAATCAAGGTCAGCTCATCTGTCGGAATCAGCAGCGCGCCAGTTATCACCCAATTAGTAGGGGCGCCCAGGAGAGGTAAGGGCCAATCTCATCGTACCCCCACAGACAAACACTCCAGAAAGTCCAGACCCCTCAGGCATGCCTCTGCCCCCCCCCATCCTTACAGTATAAAAGCTGTAAGCTTTTGGGTAGAATTTGGAGTTTTTCCAACCACGCAGTTGGACTGCAGGAGATTCTTCCCCCCTTATTTGAGATGTCAGAGGAGGACTTTTTCCCCGGGATTGAGAACCCTCGCCTGAGACAAGTGAAGTTCTAATAAACTACTAGTATTGGTGAAGTTCAGATAGACGCCAGCTCGACCCTTGCCGTGCAGGCTCTCCGCCGCAGGGACTCACCTCCTCTCCATAGGTAGAACTTCAGTAGTTGCAGTACGAATTAGAAGTCCTTAATCGTTGCAGCCCCAGAGTGATGTGCAGCAGAAATGGGGTACGGAGCACACGGAGCGTCGTCGTCCGTTCTCTCCTCTGCCTCCTCCCTCTGCTAAAAATGAGAAGAAATGAAACTTGCTTGGTTCCTGGTTTCACTTCTCCACAGGCTTTAGCCTTCTCTTCTCTGTTCTCCCTGTGACGTGTCTGCAGAATTTATTGGATCTTTTAAGCTTTTTTTTGTGTGCTGGGAGCCCAGCCCCCTGGAGCTCTGACTTCCCTCCCCCTGGCGCTTTTCCAGTCATGGAGGCTGAGAGAATAAGAAAGTCGAGTGTCTTTACAAATAAGTTATAAAACAAGGAGTGTGGGGTTTTTTTCCTTGTAAGTGATGGAACAAAGAGGAGAGTGTCCTTCATGAACGAGGGAGTCACAGAATGCAGCCTGCAGGAGAAGATAACGAGACCCCTGGCCCATCAGGGCTGTTAATGAAGTCAGCAGCAGGGATGCAAAGAGTGCGCAGGCTTCAGAGGCCGGTGAATATTAACTTCTCTGCCTTGGGCGGCATAAAGTTGGAGTTAGTGAAACACGGGATGTGTGGTGTTAAGGGGGAACATGGAACAGGTGGGTCGGGAAGGCTGAACCTCCTGAGCGCCTCAGCCAGTGCGGAAAGGGAGAGGGTTTCATGCGGCCGGGAAATTGGGATAAAAGGGGGCTGTGTCCTCTGGTGATGTGAGAGACCTCACTGGGACTTGGCAACCCCGGTGAACAATTCCTTTATTCAAATAAAGTTAAGACTCCTCTGTCTTCTTTGTGAACACTGACCTCTGGCAACGGGATTTTCTGTACAAGGCCTAGCAGAGGAAAGGGACAATTAAAAAAAAAATAGTTTAGAAGAGGTGCCTGAACTTACAACCCTCTGTCAGAGGGTATCGCTTGCTCAGGCCGAGATCTGACCCTGTTCCACGAACCCTCCGGAGCGGCCGGCAGGGACGCCGTTGGGGCAGTGGCGCAGCGAGCACCACGAGACCCTGTTTCTCTGGGAACTGACCGAGCCACCAAGACCAGTGACTCCATACCGAAATCACGCCCGTGTGCAACTGCCAGCTGAAATAGTTAAGGTCGTGGGTTAAAATTGCCTCGGAAGTGTTCCAGTTCTGCGGGAGGACCCGTGCTGGGGCCATGCCGAGGCAGCCTCAGTGCCTCAGCTTCACCTCCCACCTCCGGGCAGAACCCGGGCAGCGGCGCAGGGACGGGTGTCAGGAAGGCAGGAAGGTGCTGGCTCAACCCCTGAGCCAGGGGTTGCTGAGAGGAGGTGAGAGAGAGCAAAATACTGGGGGAAAGCAGCAAGGGAGTGCCAGGCTGGCGGGATGGGAAGGGCCTGGAGAATAAACGTGAGGAGCGACTGCAGGAGCTGGGGCTGTTGAGTGTGAAGAAGAGGAGGCTGAGGGGAGACCTCATCGCTCTGCAGGTGCCTGGAGGGACGGTGTGGAGAGGTTGGGGCTGGTCTCTTCTCACAGGAAATGAGCGATAGAACAAGAGGGAATGGCTGCAAACTGCAACAGGGGAGGGTTAGGCTGGATGTTAGGAAATTTCCCCAGCCAGAGCAGTCAGCCCTTGGCACAGG
>NW_009731466.1:0-2824 GCF_000703405.1 Apaloderma vittatum | reverse complement strand
CGGGGTCTGAAGCGGCGGTAAGTGAAAAGTCGTTTTATTTTGGTTTTATTTTTTATTTAGTACTTAGCCCTCTGCTAATATGGAGGAGCGCGAAATTCTTTCCCGGCGTGTTACTCGAGTGGATCTTAGTGGAGCGCTGGTGACTGCTTTGCGTTCACATCCCTCCAGATGTTCAAGACAAGACTTGAGGCAGCACATTTTTCTGTGCCTCTCTGGAGGGCCAGGCAACTCCTTTCAGTTTCTTTCAAGCCCATGAAACAGTAAGAATTGAAACTTCCTATTTAGCTGATTGCATTTGTCTCTATTTTGGGAGGAATACGATACAGATACTTGGCAGTGTTTTTCTTTGTGTCTTCAATGGTGAAAGTTCTCAAAGTGTGTGCAACATATGCAGCCCACAAAGGCAGTAAAACCTCTTTCCTGACAGCTTAAATTTTGTTCACACAGATTTTCTCAAAGTAGCGTATCAGATTTAAATACTCGCGCCTCATGCTTCTTCTATGCTTGCACAGTTTCTGCTTCCTGGGAAAAAATAACTTTGCATTATGTTTGTGTACGCATCTACTGTGATTGCCACTACATGCACTCATGCTTAAGTGGCAGAAGCTGCACTGAATATCTTGTCTGCAATAGACTGTGTGTGACATGTCTTTGAAGATGATTGTCTAAAATAGTTGGAATCCAGCTTCTAGCCTGTCTTTGTGAATGAAGAGACTGAGCATGAGAATGTTTTCATGCTTGAAGAAAGCTTTGTGTATTGGGCAAAACAGCAAAATGTTCAGTTCAGATTTTTCTGTTAGATAGAGGTTAATCAGTACAAAACAGGTCTCAAAAAGGATAAAAATGAGGGGGGAAAAATGCTTTAGGTTATATCACAGACGTTGAAGTACTGAACATTAAAGATCTTAATTTTCTTATAATAATCATGTAAAGTTGGTAGTGTTTTGCATTATTTGGTGCTTGTAGGGCTAATTTTCCATGAAAAAATGCCAAACTGGGAGATCTCAAAATGCAGATGTTTCTTGTAGGTCCCATGAAGCCTGGTTTCACACTAACGTGCCATGTTTTAGCTAGCAGTCTTGACTAAGATACAGAACTACTGGTAGTAAAGTTTACAGTATAGATAGTAGACATGAGAAAACCAGGATATATAACTTTTAGGAGGTGATCTGAATTAGCAGGATGACATGGCAATGGTCTTACGCAGGTCAACACCAGGATAAATATGTTTGGAATCAAAGAATACAGAGGATGCTCAACAGAACAGAAAACTCTTGGAATGTAGTAACATAAAGACTGTTTTAGATGACTGTGTCCTCTCTTGGGGAGAGAAATGGCCAATGTTCTGCTTGGGTGGACGGTAAAAGGAATAGCAGTAACAATTAAGTGTCTAGTTGTGACCTTATTTTCCTATAACAAAGTACATGAGGTGTTTAGCATTGAGCAGTGAAAGGTGGTAAGGAACAGGTGAAGTTTAGCTACGTAGAGGCTACCCTGTCATGTTACAAATTTACTGCGTTAATGCAATGGAGACTGTAGCTTACTTCTGTAAATCTGGTTCTGACTATTCAGATGCTGCTAGGGGAAACCCTATGGGACAGGGTACTAGAAGGCAAAAGATCCCAAGATAGTTGGTCAGTGTTCAAGGGCCATTTCTTCCAGGCTCAAGATCAGTGCATCCCAATGGGTATGAAATAAAAAAAGAGAGCCAGGAGACCTGCATGGTTAACTAGAGAACTGCTGGGCAAACTCCAGTGGAAGAAGAGAGTCTATAGATCATGGAAGGAGGGACTGGCCACTTGGGGGGAATATAAGACTGGCTGGAGGATGTAGGGAGGCAACTGGGAAAGCTAAGGCCTCCTTGGAATTGAACCTTGCAAGGGAGGTCAAGGACAAAAGAAAGGGCTTCTTCAAATACATTGCGGATAAAACTAACACTAGAGGCAGTGTAGGCCCTCTGGTGAATGAGGTGGGTGACCTGGAGACAGAGGACAGAAAGAAGGCAGAGTTAGTGAATGCCTTCTTTGCCTCTGTCTACACTGTTGCAGACTGTCCTCAGGTGCCTCAGTCCCCTGAGGCCCCAGAGGAAGTCAGGATAAAGGAGTTTTCCCTGGTTGAGGAGGACTGAGTTAGGGATCAGTTTGAACACCTGAACATCCATAAATCCATGGGCCCTGAGGGGATGCCCCCGCGGGTGCTGAGGGAGCTGGCGGGAGTCATTGCTAGGCCACTCTCCATCATCTTTGGTAAGTCATGGGGAACAGGTGAGGTGCCTGAAGACTGGAGGAAAGTGAATGTCACTCCAGTCTTCAGAAAGGGCAGGAAGAAGGACCCGGTTAACTACAGACCGATCAGCCTCACCTCCACCCCTGGAAAGTTGATGAAACAACTTATCCTTGGTGCTGTCTCTGGGCATATCAAGGATAAGAGGGTCATTAGGAGCAGTCAGCATGGCTTTGCCAAGGGGAAGTCATGTTTGAGCAACCTGATAGCCCTTTATGAGAATGTAACCAGGTGGATGGATGGTGGCCATGCAGTGGACGTGGTTTATCTGGATTTCAGCAAAGCATTTGACACCGTCTCCAACAGAATCCTCATAGCTAAACTGGGGAAATGTGGTCTGGATCACCGAGTAGTGAATTGGACTGTAAACTGGTTGAATGAAAGAAGTCAGAGGGTTGTGGTCAATGGGGCAGAATCTAGTTGGAGGCCTGTGTCTAGAGGAGTCCCTCAGGGGTCGGTACTGAGGCCAATGCTGATCAATATATTCATCAACAGCCAGGATGAGGGAACAGAGAGCACTGTGAGCAAGTTTGCTGATGAC
>NW_009731465.1:92300-92624 GCF_000703405.1 Apaloderma vittatum | reverse complement strand
CATGAGCCAGCAATGTGCGCTGGCAGCCCCAGAAAATAACTCTCTCCTGGGCTGCATCCAAGTGTGGCCAGCAGGTCAAGGGAGGTGATCCTGCCCCTCTACTCTGCTCTGCTGAGACCCCATCTGCAGTGCTGTGTCCAGCTCTGGAGGCCCCAGCACAAAAAGGACATGAATCTGTTGGAGCAGATCCAGAGTAGGGCCACAAAGATGATCAGAGGGCTGGAGCGACTCTCTTACGAGGACAGGCTGAAGGAGTTGGGTCTGTTCAGCCTGGAGAAGAGAAGGCTCCAGGAAGACCTTATAGCTGCCTTCTAGTACCAGTGC